>NW_003208655.1:427623-458498 GCF_000006405.1 Perkinsus marinus ATCC 50983
ACCCGTTTTACGTAAAGTGGCGTAATACTCTGTGAAAAACGCCATATTCGCGGTGATATGCAGTACTCGTTACACATATTTTCCACTACTATTTTTCATACCACTAGGGTGGTGAAACTCCATAAAAAACTCCCCCCTCACTACCGGGTCCACATACAGGTCCATAGGCCATCGGTAAGCAACTGATCTCGGTATAAGAACGTTCGTCCAATTGTATGCTGCCGTCTGCCCTTCATGATACGGTTCGATCTTCATACTACACGAGTACCTTACAACACTAATAATATCTTCTAGATCTACCATAACTCGACCAACTTCGGTGACATATTTATCGGCTCGGCAAATCCCAACGATCGACGAACCGCATCTACTGCCAGTCCGAACGGTCCAACCTAATAGTAAAAATCATTGGCAAAAAAATACCACCCGCACCGCGAAGATTTCAAGATACTCCCCGAAAATCCCTATCGTCCAATTAAAGGGAAAAAAACCAAAAATCACAGCCCTCAAAAGTCAAAATCATGCAAATTTTCCGTCTATAAAAAAATTTTTCCACGAAAAAATCCCAAAAAAATAAAATCGACACTGTACGAATTTTACAGCAACATATCCAAAAATAATATTTTTTTCCAAAAATTCTTATTCTACTGCCCAACGCTCAACTTTACACACTAAAGAACTTCACGATTCTTCCACTATTTTCCAGAACCGATTCACGATTTCGCTCGCCCGACAAATCTTAATTTCACAGAACTATTCACGTGCTACGGAAGGCTTAAACGGCGATCAATTTTTACTGTATAAATTTCGTGCCGTTTTTCGTAACTGCGATATATATTCCCTATTACAGTTACTGAGAACGGTATGATGGGTGTGAAAGTTGCCAGAAAAATTGCCGATATTTACCATTTTTCCGACAAATTTCGATACGCAATGAAGTAAAACTAATAAATGTGGTATGAGATGAACGGTAGATGGTAAAAGCTTATTATTATACAATGGAGTTTCACCACCCTAGTGATATGGAAAACACCAGTGAAAAACGTATTTCACGACTACTGCGCACCACGAATATCGCATTTTCCTCCCAGTTTTACGCCACTTCACGTAAAACGGGTGGTGAGACTCCAATAGTACTCCAATTTCATTTTCACATACCACAAATTCAACCTCCCCGACCACTACCATAGGCCTCCTGGCATCCCCCTCAGCCAAGACTGCCGCTTCTCGCGATGACCCTTTATAAAGGGAACTTCTTACAGCACTACCACCCGAAATGTTAGACCACATAGAGCGAACCTAAAGTGAAATGCAAAACTACGAGGGTAAATACTGCATTGAAAATCGATTTTTTTTTCTCATATCCTCAAAAATTTCAGCACGGACGCATAATAGCGCCAAAAATCTCAAATCACAAGGAAGATATATGATAGATGATTCACTTGGTTATTCTGAGATTCAGTCTGACGGCCAACTTCGTATGTTGGTGACAATGTGAAAATTTGGAGAAAATTTAGGGACAGTTTCCTTGGTTTTTGTGCACTACTACCCGAACTCGTATGTAAACTTGCATAATCAGCTTTAGAAACTCCCAAGCTCAGCTGAGGGGAGCAGACATATATCTTCCTACTCCAACATTGCTAAGATTCATTTCTTGCCACCCGTAAAAGATTCACTAAACGCCCAGCTGATGACAACTAGCGTAGATTAACTCGAAACAGTGTTGATAGCTATGTTCGCTTTCCTCAACTGACACACGAAAAATCATCAAGAATTTTCCAAAATTTCCTCAGAATTTTCATATTGTCACCAACACACATAGTTGACCATGTGCATATCCCCGCCCCACCACAACACTGTAAGAGGATTACTACCATCGGTGCTAAGGATGCCGTTTTCATGTTAGTTTCCATAGACTCCCCGAATTTGATTCCCTCTACACCATTTTCAGCCGAGGCTTCGATCAGCGCGCCCTCGGACGATCGCTGAATCTTAGGGGAACTACTACTAGAGCTCATGAGAGTATCTAAGGTTCAACTAGACTGCCGACAGAAAATAAGATACCTTTACTATTCCTCACACCTAATATACGTTTCTATTAACCTTAATGGATGTCGCCAAACATAAGACTAAATTATCACGAACCATTAAAACCATACCACATCACGGCGAACTCTTCTCACTTCACGCCATGACTCCCTATAGACATAAAGGCGTTATGAATGAGCATCCCACTACTGGTTCAACAGACATTTCACTATAAACATCAGTGGAGTTTCACCACCAGCCGTGATATGAAAACACTAGTGAAAAACATATTTCACGACTACTACAGTATACCGCGAATACCGCGTTTTTCACCAAGTTTTACGCGGCACTTCACGTAAACCATTATTACCAGTATTACATACCGTAACATTATAAAAGTTATCTCCCCCTGAGTTCTCCCCAAAATTTCTACTACCATTGTTCACTACGGAGCTCAGCGTGGTCAACTTCCGCCGTAGTATTAGCCGACAGACACTCCCAAGATGGACGGGGCGTAAGGTAGATTGTGAAATTATCATCAGCAACTGATACGAGAAGAAAACCAAAGACGCCATTTTAGGGCGCGCGCTTAATTTCATGGCGCGTGACAAAATTTGTGAGCAGTATTTGAGTTTCCATACCGATCAAACTGATGACAATGGACGAAGTAATAGCGATCGTCGCCCGTACTGATGCTGATCTCATTGAGGAGGTCACCAACATCAAAGCTGAGGCGGATGACAGCGAAAACAGCATAAGAATAGAGAATGAGAACGCGCGGATGGACAGGTACTGATTCTTGTGTGGATTCACAAAAATAAAAAAAATATAAACAAAAAAATAAAAATGTACAAGTCGAAATATGCACATGTTTACCGACGACGTGTGCTGGAAATTTTTGCGAATTCTCTTTTATTTCTGTACATTTCAAAGGGCCTTGGAGGGGATTTCAACTCGGGAGCAATTCTTCACATTTTCTTCCTCCACAAAATTATATTGTTACAATGGACAATCGAATTCAATGCCAACATTAACTTTCCAACGTTTCTAATGACCATTTCTAATAATAAGCTCGCTCTCTATCACAACTACTTCATCGTTGATAAAAATACTCGTATAATTTCGCAAAGTTTTTCTTTTTTTTTCTGTTTTGTCTGGCTATTCACGCCGGGAGAAGTCATTGGATCTGCGAAATTATCAGACCAAAAATGGAGCTTCACCGATGTGAAAAACCCGTATATTCGCACTATACAGTAGTTGTGAAATATATATTTTTCACTAGTGTTTTTCATTTCACGGCTGGTGAAACTCCAATGGTCGTATCGCGTAACTAGATTTTCGACTAAAAAAAGGAAAATTCTCAACGCAACAATGGACTTTTGAAATGCTATGTATAGTATCGGGATCTTGCTGAAAGGTGGATAATAACTCCTCTGAAAAATGCTGACGAAAATCGGTAAATAAATTACATCTATTGTAAATCGAAACTTAGCAGCAAATATTCATTTTTCAACGACAGCAGTTCGTTATAATAGTTTTATTTTTTACCATTTTTTCCACCACGCTCAATTGATATTTTTAAAAAAATTTTGAAAAAATTGCAAAAATTTTGCCGGAAAATATCGTTTTTTCCAGATATGAAGCACTTCAAATAGAAGCGGTTACATCTAATAGGAAGAACGCAGCAGTTGATATGAAGTGGGCAGACTTCGATCGGATTAAAATTGCCCGAGTAGTATTAAAAATGTCCTCGCTAGGAATCGTACCCGGGACCTCCTCAGGAACTAGCCAAGGAGTTGGAAATGCAGACCAAAGCCTGTCAAGCTATTATCGATTCTAAAGTGAGGGAGATTTTTGTCACGCGCCATGAAATTATTCGTCCTTAGGATCGCCGAATTCGAGAATTTCTGAGTGAACTTGAAGACAAAAACTACTCATACGTGAAAGCTATGGAGCGGGCAGAGCAAGACGTAATGCACTCTGGAAAAAATTGTTGTTGTAGTAGTAGAAACAGTGTTGGAGTAGGAATATCTGTTCGCCTTGCTCAGCTGCTGAGCTTAGGAGTTCCGAAAGCTGATAGGAGTCTGCCGAGAAGAATGCAGAAATTTATGAAATTTTCCCAAACTTTTCTCGGAATTTTTTCCACACACTGGGTAGTGGTATGGAATAAAATCAAGTAAAACACGATGTATGGAAATTTTTGGTTTTTTGTTGCAACGAAATTCCCTACATTGAAAACTCTAACAAAGAGAATGAAATTTCGATCATCATTTTTGTGAAATTTCCAAAATTTCCGGAAAAAATCAGTCGTGAATTTTTTTATTGCCGAGAAATCAGTCGATAATTTTGGGGCGCGTGACGGTTGGCTATAGGTTGGGAAAATGTCGAAGTTGATAACAGCGAATATAAGGAAGCAACGAGACGTCCATAGAAAACAGCTGGAATCTTTCGAACGTCTTTTGGAGAGAGAAAGAGTTGATCTTTTAGACAAGCAAAAAAGAGAAATGGATGATCTCTTTGAGAAAAGGCGACAAGTAATATCATGTTTTTAATGGAGTTCCACTAACGGTGATATGAAAAAAAAACACGGGAGTTTTACGCGTTTTACGCGAAGCGGCGATATTCGCGGTGATATGCAGTAGTTGTGGAATATATTTTCCAGTAGTGCTTTTTCATATCACTAGGGTGAAAACGCGATTAGGAATGAAAAAAACATATTTCACATTTCACTTTGCGGAAAACAATTTTCGTTGCCGAAAAATATGCGAAAATTTTTATGGAGTATTACGCCACTTCACGTTAACTTGTGTGAAGGCGTCGGGTTAGCTGCTGCGATAACGGAATTGCATTTTCTACGTTGGAGTTTCACTTGTGAGATTAAAAACAGTAGTGAAAAACATACTTCACAGCTAACGTATAGTGAATAACGCGTAAATTACGTCATGTGTCTTTTTTACGGAAAATTTGCCGAGAAATTTCAATTTACTTTACATCGCGTTTTTCACGTGGAAAAGTTCCAATGATGAGAAATACGGACTATGTCGGGTGGTTTTTCTTAGAGGGAAGAAAATGAATTTTTCGACCAACGACAGGAACGTGAAAAAGGATTCCAGCAGAGGACCGACGAGTTATTGCATCGGGTAGGACAAGGGGAGAAAAGTGGGTAAAAAAATCCGTAATTTTTTTCATCAAATTTTCGAAAAAATAACTTGCTTAGTCCGCGTGTTATTGCCCATTTTACTTGAAAAAAATTCGATGATTTTTTTGGTAAAAAAATTTGAAAAAATTTCGCAAACTAGGCCTTCTCGGAGAAGGGGCGGAGCTCGGCATCCGGGTTCGATTCCCATGCCTGGCATTTTTCTGCAAAAATATGTTTTTTGCACGGAAATCTACATGGTCCGGGCGGAACCCTAATTTCGTATTTTTCCTAGTATCCCCAGAGCGAGAGCTATCGAATGGTGTATAGCATGTGATCATAACCTCTCTAGATCGAGCTGGATAATTTGTACGCACGCACGCACGCACAAAGTGTTAGTAAAGTGAGAGAATACGCTCCGCTCGCTTCGCTCGCTCCGCAATTTGAGTTTTTATGTTTCTATGGAATTAGCAGTAATGAATTCGTGATCGTTCCGAGATGAAGTCGGGCGTTTTCACTCAGTGTAAAATCGTTGAAATTTTTTCGTAAAAAAATAAATTTTCCGTTCCGAAAATATTTTTCTCATGTATTAATTTCCTTTCGAAAATTAATTTTTCCGTGTATTTTTTTCCGTTTCGAAAAAATTTTTTCCCAAGTCAGGACCTCGACGAGTTCAATAAAGCGAAGATATCGTTGGAAAATTCGATAAACGAATTGGAGGAGCATTCTGAGCGAACAATGGCAACTTATCAGTTAAATAAAGAGAAATTGGATTACAATTTGCAGGTGGGAAATCTTGGAATCTTGAGAGCTCTTGCATTTCCTCAACGAAATGTGTTGGTGATATTCATGGAAAATGCTCTTTGGTTTTCGTATGTCAACTTTTACAGTGGAGTTTTAGGCGTGATATGATGAAAAACATATTTCACGTTTCACGTTGAAGTGCGTGAAAAATGGATTTTATTTTTCCGGTTGGTGAAATTGAGTTTTAGCCGTTATGTGGAAAACGCTAGTGAAAAAAACAGATTTCACATTTGTGAATATTACGTTTTTTGCAAGGGAAAATTACGCCACTTGTCGTAAAATGGTTGAAACTCTCGAGCTCAGCTGAAGGAAGCGAACATATATTCCTAAACGGTGATAATGGAGTTTCACCACCCTAGTGATATGAAAAACACATTCCACGACTACTACAGATATCGCGTTTTTCATGGAGTTTTACGCGCCACTTCACGTAAAACGGGTCGTGCAACTTCAATTTTGTCGGCAGGTTCTCGCAGAAAGAAATAAGGAGCATACCGCTATTGAAGCCGCGTATAAAATGAAGTTGGGGAAAATGCGAAATGCTAAGCAGAAGATATCTCAAAAGTGATTTTATGTATTTCTACGGTGAATTGTTATATTGCTGACAGTGAATTTCTGGAAAAAATAGGAACACGAAACGAATAATCGTTCGACTGCGCAGGGAAATTATGTGAGAAATCGGATTTTTTTACCCGTTATTAATCGTCGGTATGATGTAAAAGGGTAAATTTCGCGTTTTATCGTTATTGACACGCGTGAGCGAATAAACGTTCGGGTTAATTTAGAAAAATTTTAATCACCGGAAAATTCACTATGGAGTCTGTCAACTTGTACGTGAGGGGAATGGCAATCGTCTTGAAGGTTTGCCGAGATGGAGGCGACTCTGCGGAAGGAGAACACTGACTTGACTGAAGACCTCGACAGACTAATGCAACAATATCGGCAAGTATTGGAGAAGACGCAAACTTTCCAAGAACAGGATGAGAAAAAATTTTCGGAAATTTGGGCGAATAACGAGAGGGAAGTCAAAAGTTTGGTGGAAAAGGTCTTGGATGGTGATAGGATTATACATGAACAGGTGAGATTGAAATTATGAAATCGATCACTGGGGCGCGCGCGGTTGTTGTAGGGCTTAGGGCGGCTGGAATATAAAAAGAAGTGGGTGATTTTTTCCTGCTATATCGAAAAAAAGGGGGAAATTTTTTGACGTCGAAATTCGAAATTGATGGAAAATTTAACCCATGTGCATTTGGTTTTCTTTTCTTGTTAGTTGTTGGGTCTCGATTGGGCAGTGCCAAGCGTGGAGCAAATGCAGCAGGAGATAGAGGTTATGAGCGAGGCAGGGACGGTGACGGGGAAGGCCTCTACTGCGCTGCTGAGCAGTGAAAGCGGTCGTACTGCTAGTTCAGGAGGAGGAAGATTTTCGGTAAGAAATTTCATGGGAATCGTAAAGGTTGTGTTTTTTTCGATTTTTTTTCGGGAAATTTTTCGGGTAATTTTCCAGGTTCGGCTCGCGAATGTTTTATCAAAGTTTCACCCGTTTTATGTGAAGTGGCGTAATACTCAGCGAAAAACGCGAAATTTGCGGTGATATGCAGTAGTCGTGAAATATGTTATTTCATCGTTGTTTTCATATCACTAGGGTGAAACTCTTATTTTTTTTAAGTTTTTCCGAATTTTCTGTGCGATTTTCTTTCATGCTGGACTCGTGAATATTTAATTCTTTTTGCATTTTTTTGCAATTTTTTGCGATTTTTTTTGCATTTTTTGTCAATTTTAGGGTAGCAAAGTGAAAGCAGTGATGGATTGGATTCGCGAAGAGGCCGCATTCTTACTCGACATCAACGTGAAGGAGCAATGCAAGGACCTGCCACCTGAGCACAGGGCTGTTGTTGAGGTAAAAAAAATTTCCTGATTTTTTTCCACAAAATATAAATTTTCAGATTGATGCGATTCTACGGGCGATTGGTTGTGATGATCAACGCGACATAGACTTGCTAGTATCCCAATTTTTCCGCGGCCAAGATGAAGACGATGAGACGTGTTTGGTGGAAGCAGACGACATTTTGAAATTAATAACGGAATTTATGGTAGAAAAGGAAAATCTCAAATTGGCTGAAGTGGCACCCGATAAGTATGTTGGGGCGAAAATTTGAAAAATTTTTGGTAAAATTATTTTAATTAGGAAAAAGAAAGGCCAGAAGGGTGGAGAGAAAACTGATGCGGAAAAAGCAGCCCGAAGGCGTCGAGAAGAGCGGAAGTATCTTGAGGTTCGGTATGAAAGATACGGATCATGCCCGATTAGGTTCTGGGAGAGAATTGGCCATGCGTTGCCGTCAATGAATGTTCGCCTCCATGAAGCTGTGGAGAGCTGTCTTAATCGACAGCTGAAGTTGCTGAACTTACGTGCAACTGCGGTACAGGCGTGTGTTGATATTGAAAAGGAAAATGTGGAGGTGAGCATGCAGATGTAGTTTGTAGCACTGGGCGTGGGAAAATTTGGAAAATTTTGGGAATTTTTTGCCGGTATTTGTGAAAATTTCTGCTGAGAAAAACGGACATATATTTCGACATTGTGAAGTTCTATTTTCAGCTGAAGTCCGTACTGGATGCGTATCTAGGGAGCGAGGTCAATCAGAGCCTCCGGATTCCTCCAACACACATGATCAGAGTCTTGAGCAAAATTCCTACTACTGCCTCCTCGAATTCAGCCGGGAAATAAAATCTTTGCTGTGCGCAAGCATGAAGATATTTTGTTGTCAAAAGGGTCAATTGTTGTTGTGTTGATGATGAATATGAAGATATTTTTTTCCTGGGCCGGAGTGTAAAAGGGAAATGCCGGCTTCGTCATCATCTTCGCATCACCATCATCACAACAATTCGCGTCACCCTGAGGCTTCGTTCGATGCTGAAGAGGCGATGGCGATATTGTCGAAGGCGCGAGAACATAACTGTGCAGCAGCCTTTCTGGAACCTGTCGCGTGGGAGGACGTACCGGGGCTGCAGGACTACCCTCTTGTTGTGAAGCGCCCGATGGATCTGGGTAAGACTCTCATTCTCGATTAGTGTGGGAAACCACATGTGTCGATGATGATATGAAATTTCGGGTAGTTGTTACGAGTCCAGGTAGAAGTGTATAAAAATCAACAAGAATTTCCTGAAATTTTCTCGGAGTTCTCATGTTATGACCAACACCTGTAGTTGACCATGTGCATGTTTTCCCGCACTGTTCCCGATTGATTTTGGAGTTTTCCTGTAGGTACGATTTCGGCAAAAGTGGAGAAGGAAGGCGAAGATGCTTATGATGATTTTGGGGAGTTTGAGGACGACCTCAATCTGATATGGGATAATTGTCATCTTTTCAATCAACCAGGATCGTACATGTGAGTGGTATCTTTAGGTTGAGCGGGAAAGATACGGATGAGGTCCTTACTGTTAGATATAAAATGGCTACAAAAATGCGTTCGTATTGTCAAAGCCTCTGTGCGTCTTGTATCGCTGCTCGCAATAGGAAAAAACGAAAAGTGTAAAAACTTCCCAACAGCAGAGTGTAACTCGCTAGGCTCAGGAGTCACTCGTCAGAAGGAAAGCAGTCGAAGAGTCGGCGCTCAAGTGTGACAATCAGCGATAAGCCATCTCGAGGGGAGGCTAAGGCTGAGGGGGAATACCCCTTTGCCACAACAGAAGTCGCCCCTCCACTGGACAAGGCGGCCGTAGATGAACTGTAAGGGTGGTATGATTTTAGACAATATTATCACATGTCCCACTTAGTGTTGGAGCTTGGAAATTTCTTCACCTGTTGTAGAAGTTTACATACGAATCCGGAAAGGAGTGTAAAGAAACCAATAGAAATTTCCCAGAATTTCAATATTTTCACCAACACATGTAGTTGACCATATGCATATTTCCCCACAGTGGTCGCACTTAGTGAAAAAAAAAATTGCAACTCCTCTAGTCAGCGTTATGACGATGATGAGCATCTTCCTCAGGCATGCCGCGAAGCTCCGTCTCGGATGGAGACTCCACAGTTCTCTATCTCCTAAGGAGTTGGCGCTCGTCGTGGAGTTCATGCGCTCCCGTAAGACTACAGCGTTAAAGCCGGTAAGCCTGTTGGCCACCCTTGATGACTCTATTCTTTTCCTTTTTTTTCAGCTCGGCCCGCCAGACCAAGACACTGGGGCAGAATCTCTACTAGTCGATATCGACTATCTCTCTGCACTCGATTACGGCTGTTTTACTGACGTATCACAACTTGTAGATTTGATTATACGATATAGAGAAAGTTCATGAGAAAACCATTGTCGTGTTACAAGTCTCAAGGCGGTGGCGATATCCTCTTCTATCAAGGCAAATTCGAATACTTAGTGTTGCGTCTTAACTGAATAGTGGCTCAGGATACACTCCTCAATATCAACTTTAAAAATCCCTCACTAGTCGAATCTGTTTCATTAAAATTACCTCACTGGTGTCTGTGGGCAAAGCATCCCTGTCCTATCTGCTGTCTAGAAGTATATTCCTATCGAACACTCAATAAAACCTCTCTGAAGTCCTTTTTGTTTTCCCAATTTGGCAGTAAAGACCAATAATCAGATATTTAATCGAACAACTTGACTGTAGTCTTATTCCCACTTTTTCCACTACGTGATAATGCACCTTGATAACGAGAGACTACTGAGTTCGTCCATGTGGCTTCTAATCTTCCGCTACCACTTATCAACTCTAGACACTTTTCATCAGCAACAACATCAGCACAGTAAATGCCAACAATCATGAATCTATTTTTTCTTCTTTTTATCCGCTTCATCGGCGAGAGCAGCAGCCTCCATTTTTCGGGTCTGAGAATAATCATATCTTCCTCATCGTGGACTAGCATGACCAACCTCTTCCTGCATTTGAAGGTTGCGTGCCTTGTCGCCAGAAGCTTCATAATCGAACTCCTTGAATTTCTTATACTCTTCTTTCCAAGAATATTGACATCGAGACAACGGCTCTATAAACTCATGCAGTGTCTAAGGCAACGGTATGTCAACTACTTCCAACACCGATCCCACTCACCAAAGGCCGCTGTTCCAACCGAGACAACCGTCGTTTGGAAAGGACCTAAGGGGACAGCATTGTTACTCTACTTCATCACTCACTCTACTTACTCGATCTACCACTCTTTTGATAGACCTCGTAGTGTACCCTTCACTGATATGAGCCAAGCTAGTCAGATTGAGACAACTACTGCTGGTCACATGGGGCGGTACCTGAAGACAGAAACCTTAAACAATTCGACCATTGCTGTTGCCGTTTACTCCTTTATTCACCATAAGAGACTTCCACAATATCATTCTCGTACCGAAATCAGGGGTGGACACCCAAATCTTCTCATCGAACGCCTTGATGAGCTCCTTCCTATCAACAGCATCTCCGAAAGGGTTCGAAGTACCTTCGAAGAATAGCTTATTAGTGAGGACGATCTCAAGCAACAAGCCTATAGAGTTATTCATTTCTGTTCAATCATCCACGATGATATTGCAATATTAATGCCATTTATCATACAGATGATCAGTTTATCATCAACAACAGCAATCTCGTGCTTTACCCAATTCACCAGTCAATAGCCCGTTGGGGCAGTACTGAGAGACTTTCGTCAATGCCGAGTTACTTCGCATATGAATACCACAACATCGTGAACTTCCCTTACATCCAATGAAGACTATCCTGTCTTGGTCTGTACTCTCAGGACCCGTCTTTATCTGCTTTATTGCCGCGATGAAGTCCTTCTTTATACGACTCGCTGGTTCGCCTGACATCATCCATATCATGCCACGGGTAACCACAAACTCTCCACTTCGAGGGCTTCCATCACTCTCCCCTCCTCCAGTTGCCTTGCCCTTCTTTTTCCCTTTTTTCACCGCTTGGAAGACCTACAGGAAGTCACCTCCACCCAACCACGATGAGCCTCTACCTCATCTATCTCGTCACAGTAGATAACAGCAGGAGCGTTGTCCTGTGCAACCAGGAAGGCCTTATAGACCAGCAACGCCGGGCCGAACTTCGGCTAAGGACAACACATTCACGACTATTCCCTATTCAGGGAAGACCCGACTTGCGTATATTTCCCTTCTATCTTCTTAGGAGAGATGTCGATGAAAGTGGCGCCGACTTCAGTGGCTATTATCCTCGCCAAAAGTGACTTTCCGCAGCCCTTCGGACCGTATCTGAAATTACCGCGCGCCACAAAATTCTGGGAATTTAGTAATTTTCAATCACCACATCCGAAAAAAAATATATGAAAATATAATTTCATTTTTCAAACGCGTCATTTCATAACGTCATCTGCCCCAAAGAACAACTCACAATAGTATTGACTTCGCAGTCAGGTTGCACTGTCGTCGTATAGTAGTAGAGGCCAGAGGGAGGCAGACATGTTCCACCAGCAGCGTCTTCACCTGAAATATCACCCTCGTAGGAGCGGAGCGATGCATAGCACTACCATCTGTGCACTAGGGGGTGGGCAGGCAGGCTCTCTCAGTCTCATGGTCGCCCCGAGGTAGGCGAACTCTCCCATAAAGTCATTCAGATGCGCCGGGGCTATACCTCGGATCAATCCCTGGACAGAAGAAAAAGAAGAAGTTACGATATTTACAACTGACGACACCTCTCTTTCCTATAGTGGAAATTACAATTTCGCGCGGCAGAGTTATATGGTAAATCTTGAAAATGAGCTGATATTTCCGAAATCAATAGTGACACTAGGGAAAGTATATATATGCATATCGCGGACTGAAGGCCCACATCGAGCCTTTTACATACTGCTCAATTGCCTCAACCTACTCCTCTAAATTCAGTTCAACATTTCATACATCTACATGACGAATATAAAATAAATTCGATTAAACAACATGTTATTATACTACAACGAGATGAATATACATGTAACTTCGAGCTTCGCGACCAACATCTGAGAATCCAAAGTTTACCTCCTGGACAAGTTCGGGCAGACAGTCCTCTCTATGTGTCACCGTACCCACCGCTGCACACCACTTCTTCACCTTCGCCTTCTTTTCCTTTTTCCCTATATTACGCCAATTCACACACACCGACGTCGTTGACATACCTTTGCCTTTCTTGCCCTTCTTCCCCTTCCCTTTTTTCTTCTTAGCTTTTTCATACATATTCTGCACCAGATCACGTGTCACCAACACCCACTCCGAACATTCGTAAAATTTATTTTCGCTTTCCTCAACACTGGCTTGAAAAGTTTCCTTACTTACTATAGGAGTTTACATAGGAATTCGGGTGAAAATATTCACAAAAAAATTAATGAGAAATTCCCAAAATTCCCCAACAATTTTCATACTGTCACCAACACATGTAGTTGAGCATGTTCATATTTTCCCGACTACCTTCAAATTCGCCAACTCTTCCTTGATCAGCTCATCCACCGCTTTCTGCACCTCCTCCTCAACAACAGGGAAGACCTTACCTCGAGTAAGCTGGAAAACAACACATCACTCTTCCAAATCGATTACCAGGGCGCGCGCTACCTCCACATCATAATGCTGCTCGTAGTTGCTGGACTCATCTCGGGTCTCCCACGTGTCGGCATACTCCTTCAAATGCTCGACCAACTTCTGAGCCACCTAGGGAGAGGAGTAGCCACATACCCATCAACGACTTCTCACCACAGAAGTACCAACATCATGAGTTTCCACAAGCTCTGCTGGCTCGGATGATTTCTTTGAGGTCTTCTTATCACCACCCTGAACACACCGTCACTGCCGAATGAATAAATTTCAAATTGCGGAGCGAGCGGAGCATATACCGCAACAACAGGCACTTTCGTGTTGTGCGTGCGTGCAGAATTATTCTGGCTTAACTACGAAGCGTGGGAGGCTATCAGATAGATCAAACGACTCCCCTATATGCGGAGGTGTTGGGGAAATGCAGATATGAGATGCAGAAAAGAGATATGCACAAAAAACTTTAATGATGGAGAAATGTCCTACACGGGGATCGAACCGGGGACCTATGTACAACTCATTGATTGAGTCCACGTCCGCTTCGTCACGAAGGCCTAGTAGCTTCAAAAATTAATACCGTACACTAATGCTCATAAAATCATCAACAAGTAAAAACCAAAAAGTTCAATCATTTTCTACGAAAAACTTCAAATTGGAAACCTAATATCGAATTTATCAATCTACCCATGGAACTATGAGGGATAATACTGCTATCAGCGCATACAAAACAAGTCGCCGTTCTCTCTCAGCTAGTGAACACACCGAGCATCGTATGGAACTGGAGTCCTGCGGCATGTATGGAGATCTCCCCCGACCATCCCACCTACCTTCTTTTTAGGAGTAGCCTTTTTCTCATCCTTCTTTCCTTTAACAACAACCTCTTCCTGGACCTGTTACTATCCATAAGCCTCATCACATGCACACCAACACTGACCTTATCCGGGACCTCAAATCGGGTATAGAAAGCTTCCAGTTCCACTGGAAAGGCTCCCGTCTGCTTGCGCACCTCCAAAATCCATTCTCGGCGCTCCTCGAGCATTTCACTACGGAGATCTTCGCCCTGAGAAAAATTTTCCCAAAAAAAATTTCACCAAATTTTCCCCACCTTATTTCGATGGCCCCACTCTAGCTCCTCAGCCAAGCCAATTTCATACCCTTTCTCAGCGTCCTCTTGCAACTGTTTTCTTTCTCGTCGGACTTCATCACTCAAAACCACCTGATAGTAACCCTATCCCGACAGCCCCCACAGGCGTCGTTACATGGTCAACTGCTGGCGTCTCACTGGGGAGTACCATGCCCAAAAACACATACTCTTCCTCTCTCATACGACGTACATGCTGTAATCACAATACCTCTCTTACTACTAGGCTCGAGCACTCACCCTTTTAGCCAACATCATTTTCCATGTGGCGGCTATTCTAGTAGCAGCTTCTCGCTGAACTTCTAGTAACTCCACGGACTGAAAAAGTTGATAATATAATCCCCGCATAGTTGAATGCAAGAGCATCACCTTCTTAGTTGCATCCAACGTGTCAACGCCCTCAGCCTCAAGTCGCTCTCTCCTGACAAACAAGCTCTTCCACGAAAGTATACTTTCCATTAACAGTTCGAAGCCGATACCACTCCCTCGTCACTTCATAGCTTCCGCTCGCCAGTTCCCTATCATCGTCGCCTTCTGTATCCCCGCTCGTCCCCGCTCATTCCTCTGTATGAGTCTGATGGCCTGGTCCAGCGTAAAGGGTATCTGTCACCACGACAATACCAATACCTACCTGCTCACGTTTTAAAGGCATTCTCCCCAGCTGAGCTTAGGAGTTCACATACGAATTCGGGTAGAAATAAATGAGAATTTCCTCAAATTTCATACCAACATATGTGCAAATTTTCCCCTCACGCTGGCGCCGATAGCACATGAAATTGATCCGAATGATCATCCAAATCATCAACTTTCCGGTCAACTCCAAAATGCTTCTGCCAATGTTCGATTCGTCTACTGCGGATTTCTATCCAATCTGCTCGCTCCGTGTCCCTCGTCAAATATCTCGGAAATTTCCAGTCCAGATCTTCAGGATTCATTTTCAGATCAGCGAGAATCTGCGAGGAGGAGGAGGGCAGCTGTGGCAAATTCGAAAGGAATCGACTCGCCTCGTCGAGAGCAACAAAACGGCTCCTGTGCCGGGGGTTGAAGAATATCAACTGTTCTTTCAATTCGAGTACTCTCACTATTATAGCTTCCATCACCTAAGAAGTGAAGGAGGAGTGGTATGAAAGATAATGGTCAAATTCGGACATGATTCGTATCTTACCAACTCCTACCTGCCGTATAAAGATACGTTTCTGTGGGTGAATCATTTGGTCGTATATGTCCTCAATTTTGGTATACAGTTGGAGGTACTTCGCATAGACTAAAGCAGTGGGCTGGAAACCCACATCCAGTATCTAAAAGGAAATTCTCAACTTGGTGATAGAAAATGAAGGCTCTCCTTCCCAGAGTTGTTTTACATTGGAATTTCATCATTTACCCTCTATGTGAAAAACGTGATATGAAGTGAACTCTCGCACCGGGCAGAAGCGGTTTTCGCCTCGTGAAGTGTGACATGTGTTTTTCATATCACGGGTGAAACTCCAATCCACAGAGGTAATCAATACATGGGCATTGGATCCATCTATAAGCAGGCTAGGATAATATGCATATGGTCAACTACATATGTCGCTTATAATATAGAAATTTTGAGGGATTCTTATTGGTTTCTGTACACTTCTACCCTAATTCGTATATAAACTCCTATAATTAGCTTTGGAAACTCCCGAGCTCAGGTGAGACCATCAAACGTCTTAGCAATGATACGGAATTATACAGGAAGGCACCTACGGGGGCGTCCTCGCGATCAGCAGCTGCGGGGAGGTGCTCGATTCGTATCTGCTCGAGGAGCTCCGTCATGGCATCAGCCCATCTATGTTGCCAGGCTTTGTTGGACATCGTAGTAAGGTAACTGTATCGAGTGAAATGTGGGTGAGGCGTGGTATTCGATCTCGATAAAAAAGAATTTATTTTCCTATTTATTTTCCTGTTCCGACTTCCGCAGCTCCCGCGCTCTCTCTGTGTTAGCTTTCCTATTCACTTTCCCATTTCACATTCCATATCAAGTCCACCTTCAGCTGAGCTGAATCAGCTGCCGGCGACAACAACAGGTTTGCAAAATTGTGAGAAAAATTCCTCCCCCACTTCAAAGGGGGGGCAATTCCAACACTACATCGACTATCTGTATCGATCTGAATCAACCTAAATATACTTACAGATTCGAAGTAGCGCACGCAGAGGCCAGGATAATTTCGGGCGAGCGATATTTGAAATTGTTTCTTTGCAAAAGCGCGCGCCCAGGAGCCGGATTAAATTTTTGAGCTCTTCGGAACTCTGTAAAGAAAGTAGTAGTTTCTTTTCAAGAAATTGATCAGAAATTTTCAAGTTAACGTCGTGAGATGAAGGGGGTGTATTTCCAGAAAGACCAGCGGATGCCATAAAATTTTGGGGAATTTGTTGAAATCTTACGGTGAAAAGTTTGAGAAAAAGGCATTTTTTTGTCAAAAAAGTGCGTAAATTATTGAAAATCCGGGAAAAATATATACAAAAAATTGACCTGAAAATGCGGTATGTACTCGCTTCTCCCCATCCTCCACAATTCTGAAGAGGAGGCAACAATCGAATTCATCCCCCTACAAAACGAACGGGTCTAAAGCCTTGCGTATAAGGCTCGCATTACTTCATGTAAAATGTATGATGGGCTACCGCAACCTCTACAGAGTTTGTAAGATGATGGTAATGTAACTGTCAGCTCCTTGAAGACCTCTTTCTCAATATTGTAGTGACTAGTGCGGATCCTAGTGCATGAGTATCACTCTGTAAACATTTCAGCATTCATTTGCCTTGTTCTTAACTGACGCGTGGTCACGCGCCCGTTTCAACGCTCTTCCCTACACATTGAGTTTAACGGCAGTGATCTCAGTACAATAGATGAAATAATAATCAGTGCTATCGCTGACACTGTATGCAACACATGCCATGTGCGCTAAACCAAGTCCGAGCATGTACATCGGACAACAACTGGACAACGCAAATAAGATCCCCACCGAATGAGAAAAAGCAACGGGAATCCTTTTACGGGAATGACCCTTCGGAAATGGAAATAACATCAATCTTGCTCAATAAGAATCTTCCTCATTTTGTCAATCAAATCATACGTCCTCTCCAAAGGTATACCATCTAGGGTCGGACCAGGCACTCCAGTAACACCATCACGAACACCCTTCTCTTGGAGAATGGCAGAGAGCTGTTCATGCTGCTCTCGAGACCAGTTGAGACCCAAACTCATCGCAAGGGCGAGGGAACCCCAGTCGCTCGTCCCGGCGACCAGACAAAAATCTGATCTCGTGCTCGTTTTGATGGATTCGCCCAGAGGAATGTACCTGACCAATTGCGTATGAAAAGTTATGATTCATAACAGTCTGTAATGAACAGAGTCGACACCAGTGTGGGAGAATATGTATGTGTGTCGGTGACGATATGGAAATTTCGCGGAAATTCTTCTTGGTTTTGGAACACTTGTACTCAAATTCGTATATAAACTGCTGTATTTAGTGAGGAAACTCCCAAGCTCAGCTGAGGAAAGCAAACAGCAAGCACATTTTCCTCCAATACTAGTCGACACAAGATACTCACTTGGCCACTAGATCTTGCAGAGGGCCCATACCCATCTCGTTGCCACCGTCACCAACAGCCACCGTCACGACCCCTTCCATCTCAGACAAGCAGTGTAGTGGAGCTATCTTGGCAGCGTCCATCTGCAAGTTGCGCATGGTCTTGTAGGGAGGCGCAGCTCTCTCGATGCAAACAACCGTGTGAACTCTCCCGATCTTCTTACTCACTTCACTAGGAGATGACGCCGGATCGACCCCGATAACAGGAATCTCATCGTCAGTCAGGACTGTGAGAACCTCAGCGATGTCCTCTTCAACACCGAGCGAGACCTCCCAGCCGACCGACTTCAACGCTTTTGCTACACACACTGAACCGATCAGACCGTCCGACTCGAACTGCGGAGGTGGTTTGTCAATACAGCAAGGCATTCCAGTGACGACTACCGCCCTGCCTCCCTCGGGTGGCCTACGGAGGGCGTCGACTGCTCTTGGTAGGACCCCTGGAGTGATCAGTGGACCGATACCTCTGTTACCGATATCGACTTGACAAGCGTTTTCGATAGTTAACAATACTTGGTCGTGAGGCATTTACTAGTTCAGGAAAAATGACAACAAATTAGCCCTGTGAACGACCGTCTCGAATCTCACCTTGTTTTCTCTCGATTCGACAATTCACATCTGGTAGACCACCCATGTGCATGAACAGTCATTAAAATTGAGCAGATCAATAGAGCTGTTGTGTGGTTGCCACTTGTCTGAAGGGCTGGTCCTCGTGGATCCACGCGCACAGACTGTGTGTGCTACGTCACGGAACACGTTCGGTGACGTCAACAACAACAGCCGTTTACAACTAGCTCGCCTCGCCACTCTTCGAGTCGCCTCCACTTACAATATACCTTCGAGATGGAGGTAGAAGTGCATGCTCACTCTGAAGATTCCGAATGGTGCCTTTCCACCACATATTTCGACAATCGCTCTCTACGGCGCATTGTGCGTTTCTCAGCGCACAAATGCAACAGCTTCTGACTGATCCAAGCAGCCCCAGTTGACCGTCACTGTCTGCTGGTGGATGTATGTTCAAATCACCACCCACTCCTGGTCCAGGGTTCCACACAATGTGAACGGCCACTTTGTCCGGCTCCGTAGTGCATGTATTATACATGCACTAATAGTGTACAAATATACATGACATACATATCTCGTCAATTCTCTCTCCTTAAACCAATCTGGGTGCTTACGATGGTAGTCTCTCATCCCCATCGCCCAGATCCGACCACCGCTTTTTGAAGTGTATGAAGTGTACTGGGTTGTACTCAAGCGTGTTCATAACACGAAGAGAAATTCCATCAATTCCTCACAGACAGTCTATGGGGGGGGATATAAATGCAATACATATCCCACGGTAGGTAAAGACCTGGCTGGTTATAAAAAGCTCTCAACCATACATATGCTAGCACGCGCGCACACACACGTCCATTCCCCCGATGAAATGCTCGATGGATTCTTCCTTAGCTTATTTTATATGTCTGAGGCTTGCGATAGCTCGACCAATCTCCAATTCTGTAGAGATGGTGATACCCTCCATTCTGAGGTGTAGTGAGAGAAGTGTGGTATGTCCAACCGCTGGACCGAATACCAATGCTCACTACGGGAGTCTACGAATGACGTATCGAATAACCAATTCACCTTCCCCTCAACTCTCGTAACAACCAACCTAATACATGAAAAATAATAACAGGCAACCTCACACCGCAGCGATGAGGTCATGGAAGAACTGCTGCAAGAGCGAATAGTAGCCCACATAACTTAGCCGGTTCAGACCAGGCACCACCACCTCGGTGGCCTCGTAACTGATGACAATGCTCATGACTTTAACCGATTGAGTTCTACTATAAAATACACTTGTCGGAATAGGAATTCCTGGACACGAAATTGATTTCACTGAATCAACGAAATTGGAGTCCTTATGGCATTGTGTTGAAATTGAAGTTCCTATCGTCGCATACGGTCAAATCAAAATCCTTATTGTTGCATACGATTGAAATTGAAGGTTCTAGAAGGATATCTCAAATTCCATTCCGTCCGCTCATCCGAATAGAAGTTACTACAGGACCAAGGCCATTTGCTACCCTATTACTGGTACTGTTCGTGCGAGAGTTTGGACGGATATTGTTGAGATGATCCATGCCCCATACTTGGCAACACAACCAATAGAGACAGTGAAGGGAAAGAAGGGTGTCAATACGAATGTATATACTACACTTAAAACCAATACGTTCTAGTAGCCTCTTACCATGGAAAACTACTATACACCGATACTACTACGACAACGAACCGAAATGGAAATATACTCCATAAGACTCAAGGAAGCCATAAAGCTTTTCTCCAGCTTCAAGGGCTGATAACATCAACAACTTGAGACGACGACGACGCCGATCTCGGGGATGACAGTTCAGCTTTAAGCCCACTATCAGATGGGATAGAGTCGTTGTATTTTCGACTGAACACGCTAGCAGCAAGCCATAGGACGACAGATATCAGTAACCACAGTCCACAGATACAAAGGGACCATCGGTAACCAATATGATCGTTCCAGATACCCATTAAAATGGGACTGGGGAAATCTCCGAGAATATGACTCACACCAATTGATATTGCCAAAGCCTGACCACGTAAGTTAGTCGGTACTGCCTCCATAATGGCAACGTTGGTCGGCGCCGTAGACGAAAAAAGTAGGAATTCTGTGACAAACATGAGGACGAAAAACAAGTAAATGGAATTACTCCATCCGGCCGAAGCAGCAAAAGGAACAGCGGCAGCGACAAGGACGAATGCCAGAATACACGAGACGTTGGTACGAGACCTACGGCCAGCAAGCTTACGGCAAGCTACATCAAGAGCATACCCACCAAGTAGAGTGCCGAAAATACCACATACCACAGTGACGGCACCAAAACCCATACTGCCCACTGTTTGGGAAGCCTTCCAGATCACTACAATAGATGCAGGACCCCAGTAGGCAAAACCACCAACAGCAAACATAAAAGCTGAATAACCAAGAATTAATGTCATATAGGTAGGGTTACTGCCCAAGACGACGAATTGCTTCAAAAGATTCCCGACTTTGTATTCTGTTGCCTCTTTCGCGGGGACTTTGAAACGATTCTGCCAAATAAAGGCAAGGACGATGAGGATGATCATCAATAAGGCCTCGCCCAGAAAACCATATTGTCCGGCCTCCCACGTGGAGAAAAAACCGGAGCCAACGTAACCGAGGGCTTGACCGACATAAAGGGCCATAAAATACAGACCGAGATAAGTAGAGCCCCTCCCCGGGGGCGCGGCATCGTCAATAATAGGGGGAGCTAAAGCACAGAAGGCGGCCTCTCCAACGCCAGTTAATGTACGACAAGCCACAATGAAACCGAATGAGGTCGGTACCACTCCAGTGAGGAGGTTCGCTATGACCCAGACCATAAGGCCGATGCAGATCGAACGAATCGTCCACACGCCCGACAATTGGCCGAGAATCGCGAACAGGGGAGAGGCCACAACGTAGCCCAAAATGAACATACCACCGAGAAGCCCAACTTGGAAGTCAGTGAGATCGAGCGAATTCTTCAAGTAGAGGTTCAAACCAGCAATGAGGCCTCTGTCAAAATACACCAGAATCTCGCATAACGTGAAGAAAACGAGATGGGTTTTGGGGCCTAGGAGAGATGGAGGCTTATGCGAGACGTTTGCTGGTGCCATGTAGCTTGATAAAGATGATGGAGTTCAAAAGCTACTGATAGGAATTTCCTATTAGGAAAGGTCGCCTCATAGCTTGCATAATACACACGCACGCACCTGCATTCGAAAATTCACGAAAAATGTTGCCAGGGTGTATCGAACCCGCGACCTCCTCGTGTGCCTTCCTCCCTTGGCAACACATCGGTACCTATTCCCTACACGTGGTGGACTGACGAGCTTCTGCATAACTGAGGTTGCGCTCGAACGCCCGTCTCGGAGAAACGACAATCTCACTCAGAGCTCGTGACTTGGCGCCCGCCGCGGGCGGCCCGCGTCACTGGGTTCGAGGCGTCGTGGTGACGCTTGCTGGGGGAGTTACTGCCTGGCTCGTACAGCTGTCACCACAATGCCAAGAAGTCCACTATCGTGCTAGACTATCGAATTCGTTACTGTATCGTCGACAGTCATTTTCCTCCTGGTGAAATTATCCCCAGTAGGGATTCTATTGGGGAGGTTTACTCGTGCGACTGTCCGCGTGAGTCACGCGGCGTGATCTTCTGAGAAACTGGTTTCGTCTCCGAGTCACTTTCCGTGTGGTTCAGTGTATTGATTCCTGTGGAACTTATCGTATGTCAGCTCTAACAGCCACTTCCCGTTGTAACGCAACTGGTCATCGCTCACAAATGATTACCGTTATGGTGATAGTCACGAGAAAAAAGACGCGTCACGAAATCGTCCTGCTTTCGTCTAAACACCCGAGAGTCCACCGCCCCTCCCTCAGTAGTTCGAGAACCAGCGTAACGTATTGCAAATCCGAAACGGAGCCTCCTACGCTAATGCGACGGACAGAGGAGGTACAATTGGACGGTCAAAAATCAGCACAACCGGGCACGCGATAGTCGCTCAAAGCACGCGAACGTGAATCTAATAAAGTCGCTTCAGATTGAACTAGATTGTCTCTCCTATAACGGAGTAAACTTGAGTTCGTAACCGCGCTTGAACCGCTGGAACGGTTCAGAATGCGAGCCATAGCCTCATTCGCGTCGGAAGGCAGCCCCCCAGCTGAATTGTTCACAATCGACACTTTAGTAACAGCAATCATGCCTCGCAGGAGCAGAAGCTAGTATCCAAAAACTCTATGGAAAAACGCAACAACAGACGGTCAAGGAAATATTCATGTTGGCTCTGCCTCCCCAGTGGCATCTCCAGTCTGCCGTATTTCGCCCTCCGAAAGGGAAGACCCCTGATGACATTCAACCGATCTCCGACGCTGTCGTATTTCACCTGAACAATGGTCGCGCTCGAGTTGTCACTGCGCCACGAAATTAAGCCTCACCTGGCGACCTCTGCCCATCCAGATCAGGCAATGAACTCCCACTCGAACCAAGCAACATAGTCGTAGCAACGCTGACGGCGGCCAACTCGCCTTGCACTCCGATGTAACCAGTTACCCACCTTTCGACGACCTCCGTATTGGACACCCTCAGTGAGGAGGAGCAAGAAGTGCCCTCGCTAGCAGTAACAATATGAGCCGAAACCGCGGCATCTAACATCGCGCCGTAGGAGACCGCACACGATCTCCATCATAACTCACCGTCAACTTCAGCTGCTCTAGTCAGTGGCAACTCAATAGCATCAGTCTGTGTTGTGTGCTAACATGTGCATAATCACGTACTATCCATGAATCCCCTCACCGTTTCAGCTGGAGCCTTCCTCTGCGCCTCCTCCCTTCTACCCTCGGGAGGCTCTTCCAAAACCGGCAATGGGTCCACTCCAGACTCCACCCGCTCAATCTAAACACTCCACACTCCGTCATCATTAGCGCTGCATTCCTACCTCGACAGTTTGCAACCCTGAATGCCTCGACTCGGCAACAGCCTCAACGCCAGCCTCAACACCACGTGCCTGATCGACGACCACCTGCTCCGAGCGCGCGCTTTTGTCCTCTCGATGTAGAGCAGATGGTGGCTTCCGCTGAGCCATCCCACGAAGGCACTCCTCCACTTCCCCCAGCACGAGGTCAGCGATCCCTCCATGCTCCCCGACAACACCAGAGGGCCCTCGAATACTCCTATCGCCCTCCTCTCCTTGTAGGATATCTTCAACTAGTTCACTCAAGACCGATTCCTCAGCTCTACTCGCCGCACCATACTTCCCCATTAGCCGCTCCACCAAGGACTCCCCTTCGCTTCGTACTGCCATCGACTCCCTTACTCGAGCTTCAACGACCCTCCCAGGCACCTCAGCTGTACTTGCCAGTGTGCTCCCTGTGGCCCCTAGACCCGAGACCCGAGGTTGGGCCGCTACCCCTGGGGGTATGAGCATAACAAGATCGTTCACAGCGTCCCACTTGGCCGTTGGAGTCGGACCCGGGGCCATCTTCCGCTTCCCCACAGCCTTGCGACTCGCCCCCACCTTTCCTTTCTGCCGCCGAACCTTCTCCCGTGGTGGTGGGGGTGGTGCTCTCTTCCTCACAGGCGGCGGCTCGCGAGGTATCTCACAGCCCAACACCGTATCGTCCCACTCTGGATGCTGCTGTTGCTCCACGACAGAGGCAGTCGATACAGCCTTATCAGTCACCGTAGGAGAGGCCCGCCGAACTGCACCCTCCACCTCCCTTTTTGCCGTGACCTTGGGCTGTTGTCGCATTCGATTTCTGATGCTCTTCAAAGTGGGATCACCACTCGCGGTACGGCCTCGCCTATCCTGTTCTGACCGAGCGACCTTCGGCCTCAGCACTCTCTCAGTCGCCTTCAACTTATCAAAATACGCGGGTTTCTTCGATGATATACCATAGCCAGGAACTAGGATCACAAAATAGGCGGAGCGAAGCTCTTCACACACTTCAACTCACCAGAAGCCTGTGCGGCTGCAAAGCCCTGAGGACTCTCGTTCACCCAAGTGCTCCCGACGGCAACTCTCGCACCAAAGTACGGTATCGCTGGGGGCTGACATACACCTCCTCGTCCTTGTTGTTGTTAAAGCCAACTCACTTTCCTCATCTTGGGTCTCATCAAAGGGGATGCTTCCTTCTTGCCCTTCATCGTTCCCTTCTCCAAGTCCAGCATTTTCAAGAGACTCCTGTCACCATCAAAAGCCCACTTGATCGACCTTGCCTCAGCCATCAGAGCATCAACCTCAGCCCGAACTCCATCATAATAACCTCCTATCTGAACCAGAACGGCCTTTCCAGAGCTCGACCCCGGACCCCACCTCCCACCTGTACTCTACTTCCTGCAGGTGGTCTCGGCCGCTCGTCCCCTCCATCCACACCAGCTGATGGACGGCCCTTATCGGCTTGAAGCACCGCATCAGTCCGCATGGTGACGGCTTTCGTCAATACCTACAGAGGTCCCTGGTTCAATCCCGGCACTCTGTACTTCTCCAACACCGACCTCATCCAGTTGCCTCTGAACCAGCTTCAGCTCGCTCTTCAGCCCAGCCACAGCAACACCTGCCGACGAGCCTACAAGGCAATCCGATGCACAACAACCGATGAAAGTATCCTTACTCGATGGTGAACTGGCGCCATTTTTATGCTGATGATGACAGCAGTTCTCCTTATTGGCTTCATCTCTTTGACGACTTGAGCTTGCTATCTCCGCAACAGTAGCCTTGAGTGCAGCCTCAAAGTTAGCCCCCGTCTTCAACTGCTCCACAATCCTCTCACTCCTCTCATTCAGCAGTGTCAATGCAAGCTGAAGACCACGACCATCATCATAATCAGCGACCAAGATCGAGGAACCAAGTCCAGAGCGAAATGAGCAATATCTCCCTCTCTCCCAACACTGGTACATCGAGCTTGTCCTGAGCCTCTTTCTGTGCTCTATCTCTAGCATACTCCTTCTCCTGCTCTTCACTCTGCATTTGCTTAGTCAAACCATCAACATGCATCGATAACACCTACATTTAACTCGACCAAAGGCCCTACTAGAACTCTTCTAAAAGCTCCCTATTGTCGATACCACTCGCCCGTCTAATTTCTCACAGTTAGACATGTTCAACAACGTACTGCTCGATACGCAACCGATGGTACCTGTTTGATGGCCATAGTAAGATCTTGGTGTTGTCGTTGGGTCATTTGCATGTGCTTCTCCAATAAGCCCGTTTGCCTCTGTACCAGCCTATCTTGCCACATTGTCCTCATAAAGTCAGGATGAGTGGCCAAGTACTTCTCACACTAAAATACATTCACTTTCAAACGATTATGCTCATCACAGTACAGGGACCTCATATCAGTGTCTACACTCTATATGCGCAGTTTCAGAATGAAGCTCCTCATAAATCTCGAAAAACAATCAACATTTTTCATATTTGCATATCAAACTCATACGCCCTCTATACTAGATCAGAAACGTCGTATACAGCATCAAACGCTACAGCCAACTACACCTGCCCATACCCAGTGCCCTTCGAAATGATCAACACAACATGGTCGACACATTTCCCCTCCTTTCTACTGCTCCACCACAGATTGCTTACTTCATCATCGAAGTCCTCAACCGCCTGCTCACTGAGCTGAACCCGAGCTGCCGCTGATTCCGCTGCATTAACATCATGTTTATATCGCGGTGCGATTTTCGTAGTCCTAAGCCTAGCGATCAGATTATCTCATCTCTCGAAAGCTTACATGATCTTCTCATCCTCCATAGTGTTCTCGATACACATCTGAGTTGCATTTATTGCTTGTGGTATTGTAGACACCGATTCACTCGACATTCATTCAACCGCATTCATATCTCTAAAGAGTCCCACAGCTCCTCAGCAGTCAAATACAGGGTAAGCTATGACCACGTCCAAACCATCACATACTAGAGTGCTCACTTGATTCTCCAACGATAAATCGTCACTATATCTATAGCTCGAGGACCTCGAAAAATTTGACGAAAAACTCAGATTTTTTCCGAATTTTGCCAAGTTTCCCACTCCCACCACTGTTACAGCTATTCACAACACCACTCCACTTCCAACTGAGACAATTCTTATTATAGTTCTATACAGCAAATATCAGCTCAATTATATCTACTCCTTCACGGGCTCTCATCACTAGACATCGTCAAACCCCCTGAAGTGACAGAGTTGTGGTATCAACTTCCCAAAATTTGCCCACCTTGGTTTTTCGTCAACTGTTTAAGAATATCACTTCGTTGCTTCTTATTCCATTCAGCTGACGTCATTGACACCACCTAAGGCACCACCTCCCTTTCCCCCTCCCAACACCAACTTACCGCTGTCGCAATCTTATTTGCCTTGGATGCTCCCACCAACCGAGTGACCTCTAGATAGTGTACCATAAGTAGGTTAATGTCATTGTCCGTCAAAAAGGACCGTATTGTCGCATTAATCTCGATGCACTTATTCACACTAAAATCACCTCCCCCTCTACCACCAGCAGCGGCATCATCATCGACTCACTCCGTTCGTTCCAATGCTCCCACTTTATGGTTGGTGAAGTAGTCCACCACCAGAGCCTCATCGGCGGCCATCACATCGGGCAGCTTTGGAAACCGGTCCAGCTTGGGCTTGTTTTCACATAACGATCTTATATACCCCGACACGATGACATCCAAAACTCCTCTAACCTGACGGAAGATCCATCGTTCGCTCGAAGCCGCATTCCTCCCTACCGTGTAAGCATTAGTAGCCTCAGTGGCGCCCTCTTCCTTCAACTGCTGTGCGAAAGCCTGACGACAAGAAGCATCATCCAGAACACCAACATGATGGCATCACCCCAGCGTTCCGGACGGACTCGGTCATCGGCGTCTCGACTCTCACTAGAAGTCGATCCTTATTGAATGCCTTAGAAATGACCGACCTATTATGAAACTGTATGAGCATTCAAGAACAACAACAACAACAGCAAATACAGTAATGATGATGATAATAATAATAATAATAATAATAATAACAACAACAACAACAACAACAACAACAACAACAACAACAACAACAACAACAACAACAACAACAACAACAACCACAACAACAACAACAACAACAACAACAACAACAACAACAACAACAACAACAACAACAACAACAGCAACAACAACAACAACAACAACAACAACAACAACAACAACAACAACAACAACAGCAACAACAACAACAACAACAACAACAACAGCAACAACAACAACAACAACAACAACAACAACAACAACAACAACAACAACAACAACAACAACAGCAACAACAACAACAACAACAACAACAACAACAACAGCAACAACGACAACAACAACAACAACAACGACAACAACAACAACAACGTACTTATATTTAGGTTTGAAGTATACTTCCGCAATGTGTTGCCCAGTTTCCTGTGCGAGATTACTAAATGCAGTCGCTTGCCCAGCCATGCACGCGCCGTACACTAAAACAAATACCATAAAACGTTCAAGACCCCCTCGCAAACTCCTTTAATACTTCATAAAATAATTACACTGTTATATTATATACCACTTTCAACTCCTTTTATAATATACACTAAACGCTTCTTATAACGGAATTTAATCCCCTTGGCTAAGACGGGCCTATTCTGAAAATGGGGGAGTAAGTAATTAGAATTTGTGGAAGAGATTTGAAAATGTGAATTATTAACGCACGATTATATCCACCTAGCTTAAAAGTATTAATAAAGAGATCCCATATGTACCATATACGTAGTGAAGTGATAATGTTATATACTTTTCCTCATCGTATACGCTCATACGTATGCTGACAGCAGCAGTACGAACAGTCCCAAGCCTCCCCTCACCTCGCGTTTCCGGCGTCCTTCGAGAATTCAAATCATCAGCCGTAGTTGCGCAAAAACCAGCCACAGACTGAAAACCACTTCCATAAAAACAACAACACCACCGCTACAACAATAACCACTTACCCCCGCCTCATTCGAGAACGCTATCATAAACTCCAACGGCGGAATCGACGAGCTTTTCGAAGACCCACTCCTCTGCAGTTGACCAGGAGAGTCGTCATTAGTGACAACACTACTCCCACTAGGTGCCACTGAGGCTGTACCGCTAGAGCTGTGTTTTTGACCCGACCGTTTTGCTTTCCCCAAAGCCGCTAACATGAATCCACCTGTAGTAGCTACACCAACATCAACACCTCTCACCTGTGGCCTTCCCCTTCAACCCCTTCTTATGGTTTATCGCTGAAGTGGTCCGACTCACTCTATTTTTCATCAGCCTCCTAATACGAAGTCGTCCACCATATATACTGCCAACATAAGACTCTACCATGCACAGTTGATAACAGCTACAATTCCACTAATGGTGTGCTCTGTAATGACCGTAGCACTATACGGATGCGATCGGACCGTAGTCGCTTGCACGTCCAAAGTACCTGACAACAGGAAACTCTTAAAAAGAGCCTCCCGAACCCTACATAGTGCATGCGCGACCAAAACAAAACCGACCAACTACTCTACGCATGCTCTACATGGCATGATATTTGTATAAAATGTCTACGACTAGCGAAAAATTTCTGCGAATTTACTGTGGCTAAACTTGAATGCCACTCGATTCATCACACAATGGATAATGTGTATCACTGAGTTTTTTCACAGTTTTTTATTGTCCTGTATAGACCGCACGCGCAAGATGAAAAAAGCGCGCGCCCAGGACTACCGGGGGTAATGAAATTTCGGTTTTTTACGAAATTCCATCGAACTATATTTTTATATAATGGAGTTTCACCACCCTAGTGATATGGAAAAAAACACTAGTGAAGAATACATTCCGCGACTACTGCATATCACCGCGAATATCGCGTTTTTCACCGAGTATTACACCACTTCACGTAAAACGGGGCGTGAAACTTCACTGTATTGGAGTTTACCCCGCTTAACGTGAAGTCCCATAATACTCATCTCTTTCCGTGAACAATAACACAATTGTTTTCCACGACGAACTTAGTTGTGAAATCTGTTTTTCACATCACCAGTGAAACTCCATTACTATTTATTCAAAGTGCGTAATATCATACAAAATTGATAATGATAAAATCTATATAAACGCTCCTACTCTTGATCGCCCTTAGTAGATGCGGCGTCCACGACGTGGTAAGACAATACTGCCCATGCTCCAACAACTGATCGGATCAATTATCACCACTGATACCACACCATCCCCCCTTCTCACCAATTTAGGCCCATGCACTCCTTCTCCCAGCGAATTCTGGCATTTAGGCTCCCACACATTAGTAGTTTGCAACTGCTTGTCAATGTCTTCAATAACAGCAGTCTAAACACACTCAATATTTCCACTCCATAAAAATATCTTGCCCAACCTCCAACTCCGACCCCAGCCTCTGCAACACAGCCTCAAGCTGCTGTCGCCACGCCAGGTACGGTCTAATCATAATTTCATGGCGCGCGACAAAAACCGCCATCTACTCACCCATTTTGTTCACTAGTTTCTCCTTTCTTCCGCGTGCGCAAAGATACGCTATCACGCGTACCATTCTTACCACCTCCCTAAAGATTCCTCCAACAACACCTCCTCAACCGTTCGTGATACCTCTTGTAATAAGGTTCTATTCAAACCGAAAATTTTATCAATTTCTGCCCGCAATCTCGCCACCGCTTCAAGTAGCGCTGGAAAGTCCGACGACAACACCGCCGCCGCCATAGGCTGAGAAACAAAAACGACTTTGACACATTTCAACACTGTTGGAAAAATGTATGTTCGCTTTCCCCAGCTGAGCTCAGAAAATTTCTCACTAATTCCGGTAAAAAAGTGCCGAAAAAAATGAAAATTTCCCGAATTCCCATAATGCGCATATATTTTTTTGATAACCAGTCTCCAGACTAAACTCGCCTTCACCGGCCCTTTCCCCTTGTTTGACATATCCCCAAAACTGTCATGCATCTTCCACTGCGCTCGTTCGTCCAGCCATCTAAAACATCACTTCTATTGGAGTTTCACAACCCGTTTTACGTGAAGTGGTGTAGTACTTTCCAA
>NW_003208655.1:458598-464408 GCF_000006405.1 Perkinsus marinus ATCC 50983
CACTTCGTCACACCATCGATCATCTTACTAGTAGACAGGGCTGCACACAAGCACAGTTTCCACAAGTTCACACCGCTACTACAACTACAACTACTAATCTCACAGCAGAAGTCTCCTCGAGCGGTCTACGCACAAATTCATACCTCGTCACTGTACCCCTATATCTACACCAATTCCATCCTCCATAATCATACCATAAATCACCACCAAAACCTCGGCGGCGAGCTACCACCTCCCATCTCCCCTACTACCCATCTCCTCTTTATCACACTTCTCCTCCTTCAATTCGTTCACCACGTCAAACCAGCAGTCCTCGAACATCCGATCGAGCCTCTCGAAATCCGTCTATACGAACCAACTCCACCACCCCAACTGCACGCCAGCTACTACTTCCCATATCGTGGATGGTACCCTTGTAGAGTTCCTAGTAGGTGATGCTGTTGAATTCATTCTGCCACCACCAACTGACGATCCTTCCAAACCTGCATGCACATGATCAACTACATGTGTGACCGACAATATGAGATTTCTGGACACTGGTTTCTCTACATTTCTACCAACAGCGATAAAACTGCTGAGCTCAGTTGAGGAAAGTGAACATATATTCCTCCAAAACCGCCCGACACATCCCACTCCTCCTCCAACTCTTACTAGGTGCCGAATCAGACATCCTGTCAACATCAGAGGGCTCCGTGCCAGCTTGCCGACTCCCGCCGTACCTATTCCGAATCATACCATCACCAACCTACACATACAGTACGCGCCATCTAGCGATCGAAAATACGTATGCAAAGGTAACCTTTCCTACTCAACGACTTCCAAGCTACAATTTTGGAATATGAACCCCCTTATATTGCACTATATATTATTATTATATATTATATATACCATATACACATATACACATATACACAATACACTATATATGATATTGCACCATATATTGCAATATATTATATTGCATATTGACCGCACTCGATTTTCGAAAACAATTTCGCACGATTTTGCCCCTATGCCCTCCGGAATTCTTTCCACACATAACACCATAAAGTAAATCGTCTTTACCATATCACCAACCCTCCCCCTCCAACTCACGTAGCGGCAATAACGATTTGCATAGAATTCATCCATTTCCGCATCTCTGGCACCGAGGGCGCCCTCATATAGTAAACATTTTCATCTGTCACCAAAATCACAACCAATGACCCTTCGGAAACACTCACTATAAATGAGATTGAAATCAGCGCTATTGGGATCTTCCGACTCGGCCTTCTCCACGTTACTAATACACAAAAAATATTTGACAATGTGAAAGTTGCATAAACTCTCCAATACCTCGCCTTAGACAAATCAAACGTTTTCTTCGCCAGATCCGCCGGCCCCGGTGCACTCAGATACCCCAAGTATTCCCCATCCAATATAAAATACCTGGAAAAAATTTCCCATCCATAATCGTCCATAAAATAACTTTCCCCCTACCTTTTCTGCCACCGTTTTACCGTCCCCGAACTCAACTTAGAAAGGTACCCCTCCATATGCACGCCACCGATCGATGCCTTAGCCTCGTCCTTATCAACAGATTTCTGACCAACAACAATAATAACCATCCCAATGCTCCTTCCCCCCCTCCAATACTACCACAACACCACCCACTGGGACTTTCTCCTCACACGGTTTCAACTGAAAATGATCAAACTCCACGACGATTCACAACAGCATCTACTACGGCAAGAACCTCCGAGTTTTCATCCGGGAAAAACACCAAGAATAACAATACTCCGTCACATTCGAGAGCAAAAACACCACCACGGAAATACTAATCCGAAATTGCATTCTCGAAATTACTCCACGTTTCGAACAACAATAACTCGATAAAACAGAGCTCATGATGGTAGTGTGCCTACAGGGTAGCAGTCCAACGAAACTCCCCCCCCCCCTAGTATCGGGTTTATCCCTAGTGAACTAAACCTATTACACATCTATTACGATGCACTCTGATGGATACTATATGAGAATCTTCTGAGTGCGGTGTCGCCGCCGCCGCCCGTATAGTCCACGACCGATCCCCTCTTTATAATACCGCTCGTGTTGTTGCAGCACTATCAGCAGGCAGCCTCTCCTTCTCCTCCTCCTCCTCCTGAGCCTTAGCATCCTCCTTAGCACGCGACCTCGTAAACCACCTTAGCCCTGGTGAAGGCGAGCGCTGACTACCTGTGGGCAACGATATGAACGTCATCATCCGTAGTACGTAGGTAACTACACTTTTGTGAAAGCCAACTATTTCACGACTAAAAACTTCAATTTCACAAGCACGTGTGCCCACAGACCCCGAGAAGTGCCGCTTTCAACACCATGTGAATTCGCAAACCTCAATTTCTAAACATTTACTTTCCACCTAATACGCCATCATATGCTACCGTATCAACAACTATATACACCCCGACACTTTTCACGCGCCACAAAATTACCACCATCATCCTAGGTATACTACAGTCCCCTACTCCGCGCTCAATAGATGTCCCCCTCACCCTTACGACTAGCAGCTGAGCCAACGTCCCTCCTACACGATGATGGTCGCCGATCCTGATTGCCACTCGAATGGGGTATTGGAGGCTCTGATAAAAGCAATACAGATGGCTGCAGCTACCAATACTACTATTACTGGTTTCATCTACTACAGTAGGGCGATTCGACGGGGTCTGAAAATGGAGGAGTATGCACATGGACAACTACATGTGTGGATGACAATCTGATAATTTTGAAGAAAATTTTCATTGGTTTTCGTACACTTCTACCCTAAATCGTATGTAAACTCCTATCATTAGCGAGGAAACCCCCGAGCTCAACTGAAGAGAGCGAACATATATTCCTCCAACACTGAGGATGATAATGAACACTTGTATAAGGTTTCCCCACATACATACCCCCACCCTCCCACGTACCCTATGCGTAGCCCTCTTGGCTAGACGACGATTTAGGGCTGCCCGCAGATCCTCATTATTATTCGATACCGACATGATACTTAATAAACTACTACTACTACTAGTACTACTAGTACTACTAGTACTACTAGTACTACTAGTACTACTACTACTACTACTACTACTACTACTATACCATACCATCCTCATCATTCGTTTATATATACTGAACTCCAACACTTCCCTTCGAAACAGACCTATAGACCAACAACGTGTTGAGGTTGAAAACTCCCTTCAGAGGAGTATTCTAACTCTGTAGCTTCACCAGAAATACGCAATAAACCATCTCCCACTACCCCAGTTAGTAGATGCTATACTCAACAGACAGAGTAGCAGAGATATTTGGTAAAAATAATGAACAAGGACGTGGTGCCCTGTTCATCTGTGTGTGGAAAAGTATGCACATAGTCAACTACAGTTGCTGAGTGAATAAAATTCCGAGGTGATTCGTGTCGGTGAGCCCCCACGCCTACACATGTGGACGACACTATGAAAATTCAGTGAAAATTTTTTGGAGTTCTCGTTAGTTTCTATACACTTCTACCCTAATCCGTATATACAAACTCCTATTACTAGCTTTAGAAACTCCCAAGCTCAGTCGAAGAAAGCCAACATATATTCCTACTCCATCACAACACTTTCCGCTACAACAACACAGTAATTACTAAAATCTTGGTCACTTACTATATCTTGCAATTCCTCAACGGCAACGTATGTGAATATCACTGAGATCATGCTTAGTTGCTCCACAGTGGTGGGTGTTGGGAAGCGAGCTGGACGAGGAGCTCAACGGAGAGCGTGGTCCATCTCGGATATGGTTAAAATAGTAAACGCCTCCTATGTAATGCTTAGAGGCTTTCTCAAATGTCTGCACTATAGTCGTTGTATATAAAGGCATTATAATGGTGACTTTATAAACAACTATAATCACGATACGATGCTCGACCAATCATCTTACAACACACCCTGTAATTTTCTACCACACTTGTATCGTATTTCAGCATTGACAATCTACTCTCGTGCTGAGTTTGACACATTCCTGTTAACATAGGGACTAGATGAGAGAGAGGACGGTAGGTCGTGGTTGATGATGATGATGATGATGATGATGATGATGATGATGATGATGATGATGATGATGGTGGTGGTGGTGGTGGTGATGATGATGATGATGATGATGATGATGATGATGATGATGATGGTGATGATGATGATGATGATGATGATGATGATGATGATGATGATGATGATGGTGATGATGATGATGATGGTGGTGGTGGTGGTGGTGGTGGTGGTGGTGGTGATGATGATGATTTTTCTTGTGGAAACGGAATTATACACGTTTGACATGTTAGATTATACGAGTGATGATGATGATGATGGCTATACTTACTTGTTGGTATGCAGACGCCAGTGTGGGGGGAATATGCATATGGCTGAGTACATGTGTTGGTGACAACATGAAAATTCTGAGGAAATTTCGTAACGTTTTCACTGATTTTTGTACATTTCTACCCTAAATGCTGCGGGAACTTCTAAAATGTAGCTTTGGAATCTTCTGAGCTCAGCTGAGGAAAACGAACATATATTCCTACTCCAACACTGGTAGACTTCGTCGAGAAATCAATCGGTGATGTCTACTATCCATACCTCTGAGTGCAGCTATTTTACATCTCGGAATTAACGCGACCAACCTCATTACGAAGTAACTCCTCATCAACTCTCGAATGGTCAAATCGTGTCTAAAACTGTGTGTTTATAGTAATATCGATGGTAGTTTCTACTTCGTTATTATGGATCTCAAGAATCCGTTTCGGAGTATTAACTTCAGCCATGGTAAACTGAAGTTGACCAAGAAGGATCTTCTCACGTGGCAAGTCCGGGCAAAACTCGCAGGTGTGGCGCTCGTGGTAATTTCTTGAATAATAATAACTTCATACCACTCCTCCGTCACATCGTAGGCGGTAGTCGCTACTAGTGTTGCTGGTCTGGCGGTCCATAAGAAGCGACGAACAGATCTTCGAGGAGAGCGGCCTCAGCCCTCTTTTATGGACTCCCATAGTAGGTCGATATTCATGTGAATTGTTGAAGTCCTCCAATCCAACAGCCCTACGAGCGGACACCGACTTGTCTCGAAGTCACTTGCCCTCATATAGGACCGTATGGAGCTCACTAGCCGTAGTGAATCCTCATAAAACTGAGTGAGTAGTAGCAACCTCCTGGAGGTCCCGGGTTCGATCCCTGCCGTTGTCATTTTAAGTCCGCATGATCTCCTTACTCGTGTAAGGAAGGCCAATATAGTATGTGGTGGCTGCGAGGCGCAGATGTTGAAGACTGAGCGTGTGAGTTCACACATTTCCAATTCCATCTCTGCCATTTATCCCAGATCTTGCATATGGTAGCCAACGCTATAGTCTCTCGAGGAGAGGAGGACTCCGGACCTGGTACCACACAATGACATAGCCGATGTCGATTTGCCCTTCCTCAGCCCTCAGTCTGGCCGAACGCGTCCTCAACAGGGCAGCGGTGAGCGAATTCCCATTGCTATCAGCAATACGTTGGGATAAGCTCAGGAAGGAAGCCCGGGGGGAAGGGATCGGTAGAGGCCATCGAATCCACAATCAACGGTTTTATGGTGTTGGTGGCAGGGGAGACCTTGCAACGCCTCAGGATAGAGGTATATGATCTGCTGGTTCGACGTTGGGCTGAAAACAAGGTTTTCGATCCTATTTTTCGAAGAGTGCCGAGAAGCATAGACGGCAGTGTTATGTGAGTACTTCTGTACCGTCTACACAGTGTGGGAAATATGCGCATGTGTTGGTGACAGGA
>NW_003208655.1:464508-518261 GCF_000006405.1 Perkinsus marinus ATCC 50983
TGGTGAGTATAGTGTATAGGGGAACTCCTTTCCTTATCGGTTGCTAGGGTCGGGGCCGGACATGATACCATCAGTGGCACCACGTTTATACATATCGGACGTAGGAGGCGCATCTCATGGTGCCTTGCAGGGTCCATGCTCAGATGCAAATGGTCGTGGCCAACCCAGTAGCCCAAGGGCAATTCTGGCATTTGGATAACGGTGCTGGAGGCCTGACGGTCGTAGTGCCACTTACCTTAGATGATGAGATGCTAGGACCTCTTATGGTGAGGCTTGGGCTCTATTAATAACGTGAGTAGCTTCATACTAGGTATTGCCAGGGTCACATCATGTTGCTGGGAAGAACGCGTAGGGTGTAGTTGTGCTGGGCGCGGGGGGCATGCTGTCGATCCTTAGTGCCGATTGGTGGTGGACTCGGGCCATGAATGTGTTCAAAGGCGTCCTGACGAGGAGTGGCCCAGACGGTAACACGTCGGTTACCTATGATCTCGGTGATGCTATAATTTACAGCGGGAAAATGGTAAGCTCTCATGGAAAAGATGATTCTGAATTTTCCCAATAGATCAAAAGAGAACGCGGTAACCGGAAATACAATCGGTCGAAGGTGTACCTGGTATGGCGATTCGATTTCACCGACACGCCTCCGCCCGGCCAAAACGTCTTCCAGACCGTCTGGTAGGATACGCAGTAACGCCACAAACGGAGGCTATTCGCAGGTATGATATTTGCGGATACTTTCTCGATCATTTAAAGCAGTTTTACTTTTGGATGCCTGTTGGCAGCTAACATGAAGAAAGATGCCGATGTTTCTGAGTAGTCTGAGTGTTCTGTGTTGGGAGTGCGAAGAAGAGAACATTAGCAATGGAAAAGGTGAGGAAGAACCTCATGATATCGGTAACAGAGTCGATCAATGACCCAGTTTTGCACCACGACAGAGAACCGTGATACACTACTGACAACGAGTACTATAATTAGAAACTCTGCAGGCTTACACAACGGGTATGCAATCACTAATAATCCTCCGTATTCAGTTTCCGTTCAGTTTCCGACTGCAAAACGCAACAAGGTGTGTTTAAGCAGCATCACAAGATAATCTACAAAACAGATCATCAGCAACAAGTAAATGGAATGATGGACTACAAAAACACATATCATCAGTTCACGCAGTAATCACCATACTTCGGGAAGGAATCATGATCGGCATGCTTGGAACTTCTCCGACCATCTTACTTCGATAACCTTTCCGGACTCACTCACTTTGGCAACCAGAAAAGACCACGGGTAAAGTTAATGCCAACTCACCAGCACCAATTCGTCTTCGATCGATACCTGTACCATAACTAACCAAGGATACCATAATACACTCTACTCATGATGGGTCACATACGCTTTAAGAGGCAGTACGCACCGCTGAGAATGAGAGAATCATGAGGAAAACTACACTTATTAATCGACCAACCAACCGCCCTGATGCCAAAGGAAGAAGTATACGGCTTCTAAGGAGAACGTGGAAAACGACCATGAATATCTTTGTAACCAACGATGATAATACACCTACACGACATAAACTACCAGCATACACCACGTGCAGCGACCACAATAGTTGAGTAAGGGACCTGCTATCTTTATAGGCCTAACAGCCAAGACACAACCGCAGAAGAGTTCCCAACAGGTTCTGCCGTGATCGGTTGTTGAGGAACAATAGCAGACTTTACCATGACCAAATACACTTCAATCACCGACCACCGACGGCTTCACCAGAGGCGAACGATACGAATGCACTTGGTGATAAGACTATGTATCCTTTACCTAGCTCAACCTACTATTCAGCGGAAGTATTACCTGAGAGGATCATCTATAAGAACACTGTGGATGCAGAAAGAGAACTTCAAGCAAGAAAAGTTCCAAGAAGAGAGGGGAGGTTCCAACCATATCTGTAACATACAAGCCTCATGATAAGCACTGACATAACCTATCTAGAAACGCTAAGAATGTTGTCTTAGAGGCGCACCGTTCAAGAGAAGCTGATATCACTAAGAATGACTCCTCCCGCTGATTCATAGAAGAAGTTCACACCATATTCATAGGAGAAGTTCACACCGTATTCATAGGAGAAGTTCACACCGTATTCATAGGAGAAGTTCACATCGTATTCATAGAAGAAGTTCACACCGTATTCATACAAGGAGAAGTTCACACCGTATTCATACAAGGAGAAGTTCACACCGTATTCATACAAGGAGAAGTTCACACCGTATTCATACAAGGAGAAGTTCACACCGTATTCATAGGAGAAGTTCACACCGTATTCGTAGGAGAAGTTCACACCGTATTCGTAGGAGAAGTTCACACCGTATTCATAGAAGAAGTTCACACCGTATTCATAGAAGAAGTTCACACCGTATTCGTACAAGGAGAAGTCCACACCGTATTCATAGGAGAAGTTCACACCGTATTCGTACAAGGAGAAGTTCACACCGTATTCATACAAGGAGAAGTTCACACCGTATTCATACAAGGAGAAGTTCACACCGTATTCATACAAGGAGAAGTTCACACCGTATTCATAGAAGAAGTTCACACCGTATTCATAGAAGGAGTTCACACCGTATTCATACAAGGAGAAGTTCACACCGTATTCATACAAGGAGAAGTTCACACCGTATTCATACAAGGAGAAGTTCACACCATATTCATACAAGGAGAAGTTCACACCGTATTCATACAAGGAGAAGTTCACACCGTATTCATACAAGGAGAAGTTCACACCGTATTCATACAAGGAGAAGTTCACACCGTATTCATACAAGGAGAAGTTCACACCGTATTCATACAAGGAGAAGTTCACACCGTATTCATACAAGGAGAAATTCACACCGTATTCATAGGAGAAGTTCACACCGTATTCGTAGGAGAAGTTCACACCGTATTCATACAAGGAGAAGTTCACACCGTATTCATACAAGGAGAAGTTCACACCGTATTCATAGAAGAAGTTCACACCGTATTCGTAGGAGAAGTTCACACCGTATTCGTAGGAGAAGTTCACACCGTATTCATAGAAGAAGTTCACACCGTATTCATAGGAGAAGTTCACACCGTATTCATAGGAGAAGTTCACACCGTATTCATACAAGGAGAAGTTCACACCGTATTCATAGGAGAAGTTCACACCGTATTCGTAGGAGAAGTTCACACCGTATTCATAGAAGAAGTTCACACCGTATTCATAGAAGAAGTTCACACCGTATTCATAGAAGAAGTTCACACCGTATTCATAGGAGAAGTTCACACCGTATTCATACAAGGAGAAGTTCACACCGTATTCATAGGAGAAGTTCACACCGTATTCATAGGAGAAGTTCACACCGTATTCATACAAGGAGAAGTTCACACCGTATTCATAGGAGAAGTTCACACCGTATTCGTAGGAGAAGTTCACACCGTATTCATAGAAGAAGTTCACACCGTATTCATAGAAGAAGTTCACACCGTATTCATAGAAGAAGTTCACACCGTATTCATACAAGGAGAAGTTCACACCGTATTCATACAAGGAGAAGTTCACACCGTATTCATACAAGGAGAAGTTCACACCGTATTCATACAAGGAGAAGTTCACACCGTATTCATACAAGGAGAAGTTCACACCGTATTCATACAAGGAGAAATTCACACCGTATTCATAGGAGAAGTTCACACCGTATTCATACAAGGAGAAGTTCACACCGTATTCATAGGAGAAGTTCACACCGTATTCGTAGGAGAAGTTCACACCGTATTCATAGAAGAAGTTCACACCGTATTCATAGAAGAAGTTCACACCGTATTCATAGAAGAAGTTCACACCGTATTCATAGGAGAAGTTCACACCGTATTCATACAAGGAGAAGTTCACACCGTATTCATACAAGGAGAAGTTCACACCGTATTCCAAGTTCATACCATTTTCAAAGATGAAATTCACACCGTATTCAAAGAGGAAATTCACACAGTATACACCACTTTCATAGGCCACACCATATTCATGAAAGAAGTCCATACCAAATTCATAGAAGAAGTTCACACCATATTCATAGAAGAAGTTCACACCATATTCATGGAAGAAGTTCACACCATATTCATGGAAGAAGTTCACACCACCATATTCATGGAAGAAGTTCACACCACCATATTCATGGAAGAAGTTCACACCACCATATTCATGGAAGAAGTTCACACCACCATATTCATGGAAGAAGTTCACACCACCATATTCATGGAAGAAGTTCACACCACCATATTCATGGAAGAAGCTCGCAACGTATCTACCCTATTCAAGAATAATTACCGTATTCATAGAAGAAGTTTACACGCCATATTCATATAAGTTCACACCATATTCATATAAGTTCACACCATATTCATATAAATTCACACCATATTCATATAAGTTCACACCATATTCATATAAGTTCACACCATATTCATATAAGTTCACACCATATTCATATAAGTTCACACCATATTCATATAAGTTCACACCATATTCATATAAGTTCACACCATATTCATATAAGTTCACACCATATTCATATAAGTTCACACCATATTCATAGAAGTTCACACCATATTCATATAAGTTCACACCATATTCATAGAAGTTCACACCATATTCGTAGAAGTTCACACCATATTCATCATATTCATAAGAGTTCACAACGTGTTTATCCTATTTATAGAAGAAGCTCACACCGTATTCATGAAAAAGTGCACAACGTAAAAGAAGGTTGCACCGTATTCGTGAAAGAAGTTCACCGTATTCACTATATCCACAGAAGAAGTCCACACCGCCTTCAAACTCACCAACCACCAATAGCTTCACCAGAGATGAGCGATAGGAATACACTCGATGATAAGTCAATGTACCCTTTATATAGCTCAACCAACCCTTCGACCGAAGTATGACTTGAGGGAATCACGAACAGGAACACTATGGCTGCAGGAGAGATCCGAAGAAGAGAACATATCTTGGAGAGAAGACGTTCCAACCAAAACCGTATCAGAAATCGCATCGTGGGCGCCCACATAACCTATCTATGAACGTTTAAAATGTAGCATAGAAGGCTCATCCCACAGTTCAAGAGAATCTCATCTTATAATACAAAGACTTCATGGAAGAAATTCATAGAAAACACCATGACCATAGAAGAAATTCACATCATATTCATAGAAGAAAAAGTTCACAACGTACTCACCATATTCATAGGAGAAGTTCACAACGTATTCACCATATTCATAGAAGCTCACTACGTAAGAAGTTCAAACCGTATTCATCGTATTCATACAAGGAGAAGTTCACACCGTATTCATAAGAGAAGTTCACACCGTATTCATAAGAGAAGTTCACACCGTATTCATAGGAGAAATTCACACCGTATTCATAGGAGAAATTCACACCGTATTCATAGAAGAAGTTCACACCGTATTCATAGGAGAAGTTCACACCGTATTCATAGAAGAAGTTCACACCTTATCCACCATTTCGATAGAAAAACATAAGAAGTTTACGCCGTATTCACCATTTTCATGGGGGAAGTTCACACCGTATTCCTAAAAGAAGTTCACACCATAGAAAAGGTTCACAACGTTTTCACCAAGTTCATAGAAGCTCACAACGTGAGAAGCTCACATCGTAGTCATATCAAGAAGTTTACACCTTGCAAGCTCACACAGTATACAGTATTCATAGAAAGAGTTCCCACCGTATTCACCATATTCATAGGGAAAGTTCACAACATATTCACCAAGTTCATAGACAAATTTCACACCATATTCATAGAATAAGTTTCAACATATTCACCAAATTCATAGAAGTTCACACAGTATTCATGAAAGAGCGAACACTGTAGATAAAGCTCATCGTATTCGTAAAAGGAGTTCACCACGTATTCACCATGTTATAGAATAAGCTCACATGATATTCATAGGAGAAGCTCACAACCTATTAACCGTATTCATAGGAGAAGTTCACAACCTATTAACCGTATTCATAGGAGAAGTTCACAACCTATTAACCGTATTCATAGGAGAAGTTCACAACCTATTAATCGTATTCATAGGAGAAGCTCACAACCTATTAACCGTATTCGTAGAGGAAGTTCACAACCTATTAACCGTATTCATAGGAGAAGTTCACAACCTATTAACCGTATTCGTAGAGGAAGTTCACAACCTCTTAACCGTATTCGTAGAGGAAGTTCACAACCTATTAACCGTATTCGTAGAGGAAGTTCACAACCTATTAACCGTATTCATAGGAGAAGTTCACAACCTATTAATCGTATTCATAGGAGAAGTTCACAACCTATTAACCGTATTCGTAGAGGAAGTTCACAACCTATTAACCGTATTCGTAGAGGAAGTTCACAACCTATTAACCGTATTCGTAGAGGAAGTTCACAACCTATTAACCGTATTCATAGGAGAATTTCACAACCTATTAACCGTATTCATAGGAGAAGTTCACAACCTATTAATCGTATTCCTAGGAGAAGTTCACAACCTATTAACCGTATTCGTAGAGGAATTTCACAACCTATTAACCGTATTGACTGACATAGAGTGTTCATAGAATACAGCTTCACACCATATTCGTAAAAATAGTTCATGATTCCCACCGCTCGGGTAAGTAGAGGATCACACTATCCTCCTGGTTAATAGAATGAGTTCACAAGTCCTAGGAACAGTGTACTCTATACCAAATGATAACTCATACAAAGACATCTTACTCATCCCTATACGTACATATGCAAAGAGACGTAACCATATTCATATATGCAACAAACCACTACCGATACACAAGTATTCATACATACAACAAGCCGTAACCGTATGTACTCATACATACAACAAGCCGTAACCGTATGTATTCATACATACAACAAGCCGTAACCGTATGTATTCATACATACAACAAGCCGTAACCGTATGTACTCATACATACAACAAGCCGTAACCGTATGTACTCATACATACAACAAGCCGTAACCGTATGTATTCATAGGACTCCGTCCTCAGCACCTCATTACCACATCACATATCGCATAACCGTAAGAATTTACGATACATATTTCAAACATAACAATCAACTTCACCTTCAACTCTAACGTTCTTATATAGCCACAAACTTACTACTACCAACCACACCATAACCAACAGTAACCACCATACAATATAGTCTACATACACTACTACTCTAAAACACAAGGGCACTGAAGTAACCACAGAAGCAGAATAATAGAAACCAGTAGTTTGAAACCAATACTTACCACGACCAACTATATACAAAAATTCCAAATACCATTCAGGCCACTCCTATATCAACAATAACAACACTTGAAGAATAACCTAATTTGCAACTCAGCGTACTAGCGTCGAGCTAAAGTGGGACACTAGTACACAACGCTCCATGGGGACAATCCACACAATTTTGTCTTGGACCGTTCCGTCTTGCTCGTCTCTTACAGTCTTGAGATTTGCTCATGAATCTATCGGTAATTTTCTATTTCCATGTTCTCTATCCCTATGTTCTTTCTAGTCTGATGTAGCCCATTGACCCTTATTCGTCGCATTTGGCCGCATGGTTCCTCTGGTTCATCCGAACTCCTATTGCTTTTCGTCGTGTTCCAGTTCCTGCCACTTTGCTTCCTTTCTGCGGCGTCCAGAAGCAACTGCCGTGAATTCAATTGAATATTTTCTGGTAACGAGATTTGAACTAAACAAGACCGCTGCATGTAAGTAGTTAAATACCGCTTTGGACGGTTCATACTAAGCAAATATCGCAAACATGTCTCGACAGATATGTCTCAATCAATTATGATAGGGTAAGACGATAGTGACGATAGAAGCATGACACCACAGTAAGAATCTTCGCAGCAGCGTGAGCTGCTGAGTAAGCCGGAGTACATGGACAGTAAATGAAGCGACAGAGCGTTAAGATGCCCCACAGTATGCCCGATCGCTCATTGTCTTTCTCATCCACAACAAAGGGTATCACTTCAACTATCACCAGTCATGCGTTCTACGTTCGCCTGACACGAACAACATCAATATGGTGAGATGACAACTCATCTCTACTTTCGCCCGCTGCCTAGTAACGGGACCAGTGAAGTTGATGGTTGATCTAGTGCTGGCCTCCTCATCAGAAAGATCACTTACGGACATTTCCGTACAATTACGTGTTGATGCCAACTGTTGTGTGTTCAGCAGTGGCGATGCCGACACGTCTCTGCCTCCTATTGATGCCGATGGTATCTGAGTTTTAGCCAGTAACATCAGCCTATCCAAGCTCCCGTAGTGCAGGTCAGGAATTTCGAGAGAGCGCAAAACAAGATGCTGACTCGAGAGTCTTCTGCTGGCTCCTGTTCCTTATCCTCGCGAATCCACTGCATGATTGAGTCGAAGTTCCTAGGAAGGCACTGCAAGGTCAGAATAAGGAAACCATTAGATACTTGAAGAGGAAGACGACGCCGCCAGCGATCACTGATACCAAAATGATGGTTCTTAGTATCTTATCAACGATACTGGCCGCTATTTGCAATAATGCCGAGAACCTGTCACCATTTTCGTATCTACCAGAGCGGGACTCTATTGGCGTACACGAAAGCGAAGACGTTCAATATGAACCATAAAGGTGCCGTGGATGCTTCATATCCGGAAGCAGGGGAGAAGTAGAGAGGCCTGAGGGTATGCGACCATGGCCAGTTGTTCTCAATGGTCATTCCGCGGTATACGAGAGACGGCCGAAGTCGATGTCTTCGAGCTCGGGGATGTAATCTTTAGCCGCCTCGTGAAAGAGTTGAAAACAGCACTGCAGCTGGTAGTGAGAATACAGCACCTATGAGGGGGAGTTACTTGCAATCGAGAAAGCTGAGGGATGCTACTCACTTTAGATACTACACCGAACATTATGGCCGAGACCAACGCGGATGTACGCATAACTGAAGTCAGTCGCTGAAAAGGTCGCTTCACTAGTCGCCTCATATACTCGAGAACATACCTCTTTCTTCCGGCGTACCTCCCGACTGAAGACACGAGTCGCGGCCTCGGGCGGGAGACAGACGTCGCAATGGGCCTAGGGTGAGGAAGTTCCTATCAACATTAGTTACTCGGTACTATTGTCTGTTCATACTACTACATTATGCTGAATTCAGAGATGATAATTCCCAAACTTACCTGACAGAGTTCCTCGATGAGGAGCTCCTGCGCATCTAGCCGTCTCTGCTGCTTGCGAATCAGGTCAGATAGCTTCTCTATCTGATAACCGGCATGAGCGCGCAACAGGAGGAAGGAATTGACCTCAGCACGACACTGATCTATCTCTGAGTCCTCTACATCAGATGCTAGGTCAATACTTCCGGTTTCCGACATGACTCAAAAGAGGAAATACTGAGCAGCAAATGTGTCCAAGGAGACGCATATCGAGACCTTGCGAACAATGAGTGCAGCATCTCTCATAATAACAAGCTAAGACTCTCTCCTCCATCCATCATTAGGTGCAGACACTCCCCTCTACAGTGTTAAAATATATGCTCGCTTTCCTGTATAGTTTTTATACATTATCATCAACACATGTAGCTGCCCATATGCATACTTTCCCATAGTGCTGCTCGCTACTATCATGATGACCATTGTCCCCAAGGACTCCACCCCCATCAAGCGACTCCCCACAAACCGGTTCGGAGGAGGACGACCTCCACCACCTTCCTTTCACTCAGTCGGGAAAGGACGACGAGGAGGAGGAGGATCCTTCATGCTGCAGTGTAGCAGCCACACCACCTTAGTGATACCTTATAAAGGGAATATTTCCTACCACTATGACCGGGGCAGCTATGCCACAGCGCCAAGATATGCCTTGATACGATCAATTATTCCGAGCGAGGCGGCTATGCCACAACCCCAAGATATGCCTTAGTGAGAGCGATTCTTAGAGTCGGGGTGGCTATGCCAGAACCTCGAGAGATGTCCTAGCAAGATCAATATCTCCACCTGGGGCCACTATGCCACAGCCCGGAGATACGTCAGCCACGGCCCTCATCAAGACACTGATGTAAAAATTTAATTGCCCGCAAATCTCGTTCCATCATGGAGGGGATTGATAGTTACTCGGACCCAGTACACTGAATTCAAATGATGTGCGGAGTTATGTTGAGAGTGAATCTCACTTAGATCGACTCGCTTACACTAACTCGAAGCTTAGATCGATTTGATGAAAGTGTTATTGCCCAAGGAGACGGGCCGGATCAACGAAGTGAAGGAAGCAACGACTACAGCCCAGCTACTCCGAGCGAAGATCCACTTACACGACGACTAGAAGCTGATAGAAGTTGATATCATCACCCTCTGAGGTGTGGCAGTGCTCTGAGTACCTCTAAGGGGATTGGTAATGAATAAGCAATACGACAACAATGAAACCACCTCTCGACAACTATCCACCAGTTTAGAACGCAACGACGAGAGTATCAAATCCAATGTACAGTATTGGTATTAACAAAGCCAAGAGCACATGTGATTCAAAAACTTATGGGGCCGTTCCGTGATAGATATTAATACTTTCTTGAGACACAATATGACCACCACCTGGATGCCAACGCCCAAGAGACAAACCCAAGGCCCTGGTCTCGTCTGAAGACCCCCCTCGAACTCCCAGACAATTGTAAGGCATATTCCGTGGATGATAGATAGGCCTAGGCATAGCAGTCTGCAGGGCCACTTAGAGCGGTCTGAACTGCAGCCAAGCATGGCCGCTGTCCTATACACGACGTAGAAAAGGATATGGAGGACAATCCGCAACGAAGTGACTGTGATTCCTGTGATTATACGACCAGTGAGAATCGTTATACATATCATCGGGAAGGCTGTTATCAGCGTTATTCTCAGGCTGTATTCATTGGCACCCCATTGGTTGCAGAGATCGGCAAAAAGTTTTCTCGCGGCACAGCAGAAGTTGTCAAAGTCGCCGTAGAGCCTCTCGATGTGTTGCATTATCATGATTCTGTCAACCTCGAGATAGCATTGCAACGACTCTCCATCGAACTTTGTAAGATCCTGTTGAAGCTTCAATCGCGCTTTGCCGTCGATGAACAGGCAGAAGTACCCCGTAACAAGAGAGAACACCAAGTCAATTAACCAGCCCGCTAAATAGGGTGAACCATCTAGAGCAATACGAAGAACCAGATATAGTTGCTGTAAGGACATTATACGTATTCGATTCTCGATGACAAGAAGAGGCCAAATCTCAACATTTCGGGAAGAGTCAGTTCTGAGGAAGCATGCCAGCTCGAATATACACCAAAGCCTCTCATTGTAATCTGAGCTCCAATAGATGACCAGTTTATCGGAAAGTCGAAGGTAGTCTCCAATGTGCTTTATTCCCTCGAGCTTCTTCACTTCGTCTTCTTGATGGATGCAAAACTGGTCAAAGAAGACCATAGTTCGATCCCAACACAGGAAACCACCAAGTAAATAGCCGAAGAACAAAGAGAACCACATGATAACCAGTATGAGGGGTGTTGGTAATTCATATAGGATCGAAATCCAAGCACACAGACCCACAAAGGCAAAAGCTTGCTTGCTGTTGTACCGTAAAGAAAAGCAAGCATACTTGACATATGGCGCTGTCGTCCACGAGTGACTTATGAATATATCCAACTGCTTCACCCGTCTCGACCGCTCGAAAAGCTCATTTTTCCGACATCCTCTACCGTGTGCTTCCAGAGGCCAGTGACAAGCCAGGTCGCATGCAGCCACGCCTTTGAGTTCGAAAGTGTTCCCATTCTCCCCTATAGAGAATCCTCCCGAGGGCATCTCCCGATGGATCTGAAACCGTGGCGTTAGCCCCGAATGGAGTTGTTCACGACTTAGAGTTGACATTAGTATTCCAGACTTATCTGCAGCACTCGAGGACCCCGGGAGAATCGACCGAACGCTACAGACAGAAATATAGAAAACATCAAGAGTCACGAACAAAATCATGTGAGCCCAGCAACGTGCCTTGGCTTGTCTGCTGAGATAGTGCGAGAGGAGAAATACCTGTCGAGAAATCTCTAACTCAACCTGTTCTCGAAGGGCTCCAATTTGGTATAAAAGGCAACCATGATGCTTCCGACAATCAGCAGGGCTTCAAAATACTCGCACAGAGTAGCCCTCTTTCCAGTGCCAGCCGGGGACAATCCCTCGACAGTCCTCAAGCACATCATCGTCATCAAGTCATTTGGGATGCTCCCACGTAGGTTGACATGACCAGGCAACATACAAACTCGCTATAAAACTCTTCCGATGAAGCCTTAGCTGAACATGCAGTCCCGACTAGATCGAAAACCACCGTAATCATCCGGCAGCGGTCCCTTCATCATGCCACAGTCGTCTCCACACCCTCACTCTTAGCCGTTGAATTATCAGTCAGTTCCACAGCCCCTCCTGTCAAGACGATTCTGGTATTCCTCAGTACGATCGACACTATAATGAGCTGCCATAAGCAATAGCTGGGCTATATAGTACTATACCAACCATTATAGCATATTTATAGCACTATATTGCTAATAGTGTATATACACTATATTGCCCCCCTCTCAGCGACCATCCCCCTCACGTCGTGACGCTCATGCGACTTGTCCATCCCTTGAAAGTTACTTCATCATCAAAACATCCACAGTGCCTCTTATCGTTCTATTTTCTAAACACATCGCTACCACAGCACGTTGACCAATCTCATCACCGCTACAAGACCTTACACTACTGCTTCCGTACCCCCACATCGCTTACCCTGCGACCACGGCTTAATAATAGGGGTTACAATAGCTAAAGCCATCCACTCAACAAAGGTATCAACGACCGCTCTACTCAGTATCAACGTCAAAGGCAGATATCACGCCTCTGGATCATAACACCATCGCAGAATCGAGTGAAGTCCCAAAGCCTTCCCATAGAACAGCCTACCTCCTCAGAAATTCCTCCTCTGTTCCACATAAATCTCCCAAACCTCCTACAAACGACACATTCCCAGGGTATTAGAAATAGAAGAAAATCAGACCTACCTAATCGGCCCTGAGCGAACGACGGCTAAGTTATGACCCAAGCATTGCCAACGACTTTCCCCACGCCAATACCAACCCAATCTGAAGTGTGGTAGGAAACAACTATGGTATAGTCTACGGTCAAGCGTGATGCAACTGTGGCGACAACTACTACTACGAATAAACAAGTTTTATCGATACCAATATCGGTAGCATAATAAGGCGTATCTTTCCCTCACACGCACAGCGAAGATTTCTTCTAAACCATTCGAGACAATCTGTCCAGCTGCCGTTCTGGACTCTCCTCCGCTTTATCTGGCGACGGCAACTTCCGATGGCTCGCCACAGTCTCCATGTCGACTCCTCCGATAGATCCGTCACCATCATCGCCCACTCCAACTGCTGAATACCCTTCCTTTTTCTTCGCCTTAGAATTTGCAATCTTCAATCGGGAATACCATATCACTGCCGAAGTACAAGTCGCAATACCCGCCCAGTTGAGACCACTCAGAGAATTTCCGAAGATATAACAGGACACGGCAATGACAACTACCCTCTTCAAACCATTAAGAACCGAGTGACTCACTGGTGACAGTACATGCAGCACTGATAGTGAGCTCAGATGCTGTGTCACCATCACAATAGAGTACACGCCTAACGCCAGTGCCGTCCATGGGTCCAAGGGGTTGCCAATACTCCCGTCAGCAATCTTGGGGACGTCTCGAATCAGCCACACTGGAAAAAAGATGCAAGCAGCGACCGTTCGGGACACCGAGAAGATCATGCTCTTACTGATCTCTCGATCATTACGCCATATTTTCTTCATGTTGATACCATTTACAGCTGTGCAGACCGTACCACATAGAGCTAGTACTATCCCAGCCAGTGTAGAGGGCTCCAGCTGATCAGTAACCGCAGCTGCACTGCCCTTCAAGGTGCCCATCACCACCCCTACTACTATCAGGACAAGGGCAAAGGCCATTTGAGAGGTTATGTGTTCTCTCAAAATTACCCCGGATAAAACGGCCGACATCAGCGGTTGAGTTGCCTTGGCTGTATGAATTGTCGAAACGTGAGCATAAGTTAGTGAAATACGATGGAGTAGAGACCCCCCCGTGGCGAATATAGAAATAATCAACAACGCCTTCCAATAGTCGCGATAAATCTGTCGAGATTGAGCGTCTCTCTTGAGGAGAATTAAAGCTGGTACCGCATCTACCATGGTCAACGTCAATGGCGAGACTTTATAAAGAGATACGAGCCTCTTACAAAACGTATTGGAGAAGGTAGCTGCTGTGTACCACATCAAAACCATCAGAGTTGTCTTTACCGTCTGAGACTCTATAGTGACCAGCGGCAGACGCACTCTAATACACTGTTGAAGGGGGGAGTATCGATTCCACCATTTATGATCCATTCGACGAACAAAACTACTGAAAAACAACAAGTATCGAGTAACCCTTTTATCGTCAGTGTTGGAGGAATATATTCCTCACTAATTGCAAAAGTTCACATACGAATTCGGGTAAAATGTACAGAAACAATAAAAAATTCCCAAAGTTTCCATATTGTCACCAACAAACGTAGATGCATATGTGCATACTTTCTTACACTGCTTACGTACGGTCATTGTCATGACTAATCAAACCATGATAGTGCCAAGCTGAAGTTCGCGACTGGGTGACAAGGCGAACAGGCTTCGGTCATGCTTCAATCCCTTGGACAGGTTTCTCAACAAAAGCAACCGAGTTTATCAACAGCATGTATAACAAGTATATGTTCACTTTCCCCAGCTGAGCTCAGGAGTTTCTAAAGCAACGTGAAGAGAATTCATACATGAATTTAGGTAGGTATGTGCAGAAACCGACGAGAATATCCTCTCAATGTAGAGAGAGAGGATGTACACATGTAGCTGACCAGGAATATGTCTCTCCAGACTGATGATGGTGTATACTGCTATCTACAGCAGAGGCTCGTCACTGAGCTCCACATCACACAACGTCTCAGCCTAGGGATTAGTCTTCGCCACAAGAGATGCTTCCTATCACACATCTACTTGCATGCAGGGAAGACGTGGTTCTTCTGTGGATTGTCGGATATCTACCCTTTTTTGATGGTATTTCGGCATTGTTAGAGACAACAGGGATAGTATTTACAATGGACGTTAACATCGCGTTAGACCACTTCGTTCGTGCTTCTGCTGGTGGGCTGCTGGGTACCGCTTTTACCCTTTCTTCGAATCAGTCCTCGAACGACGTATCGCAGAGACACTCTCTTCACCCACGGTTGAAATTCACCCACAACATTATCTCACGACGGCTTCCATACCTCATTGGAGATGAGTAAAGCATTTCAATTTGTTATTTCGGTAGTAGTAGTAATAGGCTCAGTAATGGCAAAGGTTGGCATCATCGTTTTCAGCCAAGCGTTCATAGAAAAATAATAATCATCATCGCCTTTTATCGTTTTAATCAGTTTAAAATACTGTCAATGAAGGTATCAACACTCCACCACTATTTATAGTAGTAGTCTGCTGTCCCTATCTAAATGATTATCATCATATTATCATTAGATTGTTCGAGTGTTTTTCGGCACCACCAAAGTAACAATATATTACAAGTGTGGCTTCCTAACCACGATAGTACTTTTGGCTACCTCTGGAAGGCCTTTTCAAAACGATCATAAGCGTCTCAGCCGTGGCAAGGTAGCCTTAAACATTAAATAAGCAAACAACTACATCCTTAACTGGCGGATAACAGCTTAGCTATAAAATCGATTAGAATGGCGAGCGAGAAACTTGTTTAAGAAGCGCGCGCCCTAATCGCCATTTTGAATACGTAAGTCCTAGGAGAAAAGATCAAAGTGAGATGATCATCACTGCTGCTCGCAAACTCGTAATAATGCTGGCGGTCCCTACTAAGAGTAGGCTATGTCGACTCCTTATCAGGTCCATACGAGTCGCCCCGCTGTGGCCAATACGGCAAGGCGAACTTTCTTCAGTCGCTCTCGTCAGAGGATGGCCCACAACCTCGAGGATCACTTCGATCTGGCTGAATACATGATGAAGTGATTAGCCACCATCAAAATGATTTTGCACTTTTTCTATCAGAATGCACAACCCCATGTCGGAGTATCTCTACTGGATCGCTGGCTTCGTCAGTGGCCTCCACGGCATTCTACCCTTACTACATTCTAACTACTACTTCAGCGGTATGTTCTTGCCAAGGGATAACGGTAAGTCCCCCCTTCCCTTAACAGTACACTTGTATGTGTCTTGTCAGACAACACCCAGCTGTGTGATGACTCTTGGTAGATGGCGATGATCATGATGATTACTTTTCGTACAGCACACACAGAGGCGCTTAGCCTCTGTCCGTTGATGATAATGCCCATCGTATTACTACCTCTATTGTCACCATATCACTAGAATCTGCTCAGGGCATGTTTTTGAAACTATTTATTTCATCGTGTTGCGTTAGAAGTGCATATGATCGATTCCTCCTGCTCTTCCTCGTCAGCGGTTGGTCGTCGTTGCTCATCAAATGCCCAAGTCTAAGCGTAACCAAGTCGTTAACCTCACTAAGGTCACCAAGCGTCAGACTCGAGTTAAGAAGGATAAAGCCATTGAGGAGATCCGGGAATGCCTCGAAAAGTTCAGGTAATATCAACTATCGTATGCTATCGTTATTATCGAGAACGATATACTCCTACTACCTTGTCACCAGCGTTGGTGATGGTTACACAACATCACTTCAAATGATGACTTCCGTCTTCCCTCATTTTCCTCATCGTTTCCCTGGTTTACCGTTATATCATGTTCATAGATTCGCCTACGTCCTGAAGCTGGAGAATCAGCGCAACAACCTCTTGAAGGGCCTCAGAGATGATCTTAAACCTGGTGCGTTATCCTGCCTGTATCACCACAGCTCACTCTGTCACTCAGGCCGATTATTCTGCGGGAGGAATAAGGTCATGCAAGTTGCCTTGGGAGTGGACCCGGAGTCGGAGTGCCAAGAAGGTGAATTCTCCAGCCTTTCATCATCACCATTATTATTATTATCAAAGTTTGATGAGACAATATAGCATACGGACTTCTCCTCGGAAGGAACTTGTAGTTTTCCCACTGCCCCTTTAGATGTTGTTTCAGGCATCCATGCTTTATCCGAGCATATCAGTGGTGAAGTCGGCCTGCTGTTAACCGACATGACCGCTGATCAGCTCTCAGTAGGGGACTCTACCATCGAATAGGCCTCTGTCACCCTCTTCATTTTCAGGATATCTTGGTTAACCACGAGCAGTCCAACTTCGCCAGAAGTGGATGTGTGTCTACTGCCGATATCACTTTGGTGAGGAACCAACAGCCCGCCCTTCTCACATGGGTTATTCATCAGGAGGCTGGCGACGATGCTCTGTCGCGCTTTCCTCACAGTCAAGAGCCCTTCCTGCGTAAACTCGGCCTACCGACTCTTCTCGTTAACGGCAAGATCCGTTTAATGGGTGATTATGAAGTGTGCAAAACTGGCAAGGTAGGCAGTGTAGCGTTTTCTCAACCTATAGGGCGTGCGTTCGATTCCTGCATCCTTCACCAGGGATTCATCCACCAGGGATTTGAGAATTAACGGGCAAAATGGTGTTTCTAAAGTGATGACATTTACATAGGTAACTGATTGAAGAATGTGTTCCTAGTTATGTGGGAACTTAAAATTGAGTTCGACCCGGGAACATTATAGATTCTTAGATGATTATGTGTCCTCTACAGGCATTGACTCCAGAACAGTGTCAACTAGTGAAGCTCCTCGGCATACCCATGGCGATCTTCCGTGTTACGATCATCGCTCAATGGTCCAAAGAGGACAGCCAATGTACTACAACCTATCACGCCTCCCGTTGTGTATTCATTAATAAAAGGTACCATCTACGAGGAGCAGCAGGAAGGAGGCATGGAGGTTGACGATGCTCTATCCGCTCCTCCACCAGTAGAGACAGTAGCTGCCTAATACGCTGTCCCTCCCACGTCCTTACTGTTACTACGTTGTTGTATATTATCGGGCAGTGATGATGTAACCACCCATCCACCCGATGATCACCGCTTTCTACACAGGACTAGTTTGGTTGAAGTTATTCCCTCCGTTGAACCGACGCGCGAGACGCTAACATGTCGGATATGATTTCCCAGTATTCACTCTTTAGCAGGTTGGTGGAGATATGTACACCATAACGCATGAATAATCAACTCTCGTATAAGCCTCAGTCACCATAGTAGTACAAAGCAGACCATCTCGCCTATGACGTATCTCACCCGATGAATTCTGAACAGACTCCCCCTAGTGGATGTTCGCCTCTCCGGGTCCCCATATAAACCCTTCACGAATCGCTCCTACATTCTTACTGTAACTTCATCCTCCTCCTACTACTACTACTACTACTACTACTACTACTACTACTACTACTACTACTACTACTAGACTGTTCTGACAACTCGAATACTCACGGCCATCAGAAAGAAAACTCAGAAAAAACTCATAGACGGCCATCATCGACATGAGTGAAAGCGGTAGTACCACAAGGGGAACATCCCATATTCACTATTGGTACTTCTGCATAACGTTGCACTGACGAACAGCCGTCTTTGCCCACTCCCTCGCCTCGTTACCATGGACCTATCAGGGGCTCAAATCTTCCGATTTCATTTCCTTCCTAGTCCACTACAGAGTCGGCTAACATGCCACATCGAGCCTCAGCCTGCTCTTCGTTCAATACAGTGAGGACTCCGTAGATGACCGGTTTCTTATGGTCAAGGCCCAGGCGCATCAGAGCGTGAGTAACCGCCTCTGAGATGTACCTATGGAGCGGTATTGAAATGATCGATGAGAACAGCCTGTTGGGTCCTACTCGAAATGCATAGTCTCCCCTTTGATCAAACAACCTAGAGCGATGACGGCATCAACGTTGGTCTTCTCCAACAACAACTGCACTGCGAAGGGGACTTCATACGATCCCGCCACGTATCTGCTGCGATGAGGCCAAGGTGTGGTATTCAATTCCAACTACTCTGTGATAATGTCTTCCTTTTTCACACCGCTTGCAAGCAGGACCTCCACAGCGCCCTCTTCTAACAGCTCCACCACTTTAGCATTCCAAGAGGCCCTCACGATGCCTGCCATAAATCAATACCACTCCACGAACAAAACCCTACCCACCTATTCTCAACCCGCGACCGTCAACTTCTCCAGGGAGGGAAAACCCACGGATGGACTCGTCAGTCATTGTAATGGAAAAAACTGCAAATCGGCGATCCTTTTCCAACAAAAGTTAAAGTTCATTCTTCTCGGCAGACCCCGCCACCAACGATTCAGAGAGGAACTCAATCGAACACTAAACGTCCATGGCTGAAACTCACATTCGAATCGTGTGTGAAGAGAGAAAGGAGTGGTAGGACCTTACCTCCTGGCCAGGAACCCTCCTACTAGTCCCCCCACCAATGCCGCCAGGAAGGCCGTACCAACAATAAGAGGCTGCATGCCGGTGACGACGCCTCCCCCTTGTGCAGCAGTCACGTATTTCGCCATGCAATCGACCTCAAGATTGACTCGAGCTCCAACAGGCTTATGGGGGAGGGTAATCATGGACTGTGTGTGAGGCACTAGCATTATGGTGAAAGTGCAGTTCTTCGGAGACACCTCACAGACGGTCAAGGAAACACCTGCAAGAGACGGGCACTACCCCTACTACGTAGACTACCATACTACTAACTCTCCATCTGAAAATACTTTCTACTGTGGAGTTCCAAGGAAGGGAAGACGCTTTGAAACATTCCATAACACGGAAGTCTATTGCATATCTCCGTGAAGATTGATACCCTCATCGACAGCGCACGCCTTGCGATGTGAGCCCTACCCCATTACCATCAATAGCAATGAAACCCTTGGACACGATATAAGACGGCAAGACCTCAGGAAAGGCTCGTATTCTCACCTATACTCCGCAACTATCACCAAGGAAGGACACAGCTGACTCACTCGAAGACTCTCCCCATCCTTCCACTTCTCCTCAATCACACCAGTACCGTCTACATGCCCCTGCACGGCATGCCCCGAGTTCCTTCCATCAGCTGCAAGTGCTCTCTCTATATTCACCTACATATCACCATCGGGGTGAGGGAGGTGGAAGACCTGTCAGACCTTGGACCCGGGCGTAAGGCCGCCTAGGGTAGTCTTCATGAGGGTTTCAGGACTGATACCCACAGTGAAAACATCGGTGTTGATTTCCGTGACGGTAAGGCAGACCCCTTCGACTGCTATAGAGCAGCCAATATACGCATCACTGCAAGCCACTCTACTGCGTATCTGCAATGGAACTGATCGAACTACTTCAATCGACAGCTTCTCAAAATACCGGGTATTGACTTCAATGCGAACAGCCCCTACCTCTACAATGATACCATGCGAGGGCTTATTCTTGACCATAGGCCTCACACCAACGACTTCACCCACACCCTCGACTATACCACTGAAGACCATTGAGATCGTACAAAATACTAAAGCCTCGGAATTATCATCCATGAGAGTTATATGGGCTGCAACTACACATTTCCTCAAACGCGGAGTGAAATTCAAAAATATCGTTTACAAACTCCAAGTGGGATGGATAGGGCATAGACCCTCCAACTTCAATGCTTTAGTGAAAACAATTCCAAATTTTTTGGAAATTCAGTTTGGACGCATACGTCCCGCATAGTTCCGCCACAACAAAATATGACAGTGTATTGACCCACGTGAACTAGAGGGGAATTCACCAATGGCTAACTGGTGTGGTGCCACTACATTGACATCAACTGCTCAGGATCACACTCATTAAAAATCGGCGGTATCTCAGCATGGGTGGGGGTGCCGTCCTTTATATGATTCACGAACCACCCATATCGTTCAACATGCGCAATGCCACAACGAAAGAGCTTGTGTGGGCATACTACAGTCTCATTGCAGTACTTCTTGTGGTAGATTGTGCGGAGTGTTCGGTAATCGGCCACATGTTGCTTTTCCCAACCTCATATTAACGTATCTCACGACAGCGCGTTGTTCGAGATCGACCTGCTGCAGCCAGGAAAGTAAAAGAATCGTCTTCCGTCCGGAAGTTTTAATCGCTCATCAGTGATCAGTTAACACACAGTATGTCGGGTCATCAGACAGACACACACTATTGCAAGCTTCTTTAATGAGACTAACAACGTGGTAGAAAGCAAACCTTTTTAGTTCGCTGAAGTACCTCTTCAACCAGTCCATATCCACACGGTCAACTTCTATCCATCACTGCCAGAATAACTCTCATGTAACACATAGAAAAACCACGTGAACTGCAAAGAGAGAGCACGTTCTCACAAAATCGATGATGGGATGAGAAACGTGGCAAGCCCAAGACGGCGACTTCACAGAGAACAGCACATGTTGCAAAAACACCTTCATTCTGCAAACGACATTACACAATTACATCGATCTCATAGATCGTGACAATATCATATAGCGGTTTATTTTATAATGGCCAGCCGCCGAGCCACCGCTTACACCGATGAGGATTTCATGAGAATGGCCCTAGTAGAGTCGGAGGAAGGAAGAATGACCACTCCCCCAAGTATAAGGGGGATATGGGACCGACTAGAGCGCCTATCTCTCGAGGGGACGTGTAGCCTCTTGTGGCCTCATCGTGACTCGCTTTTCTGGACCTGCGAACATTTCCTGATTCGGAACTGACAACTACGTGAATTTACCAGGAAGTGTTTTTGAGGGATCAGTGATCGAGGGACACACTGACGGGTCCATAAGCAGTAGGGGAAACATTACTGATGGAATTTGAATGTGTTGAGAGTAGCCTAGTTCGGATCAAAGTTCAGTTTCGGTGGAGACTTATTCTGCGCGGTATCACATCCCCGATTTTCTCACTCTATCAGACCCATGGGTCGGTTGTATACTGGTCCAGCATGGCCAGGTGGTGGTTGGTAAAGGGCATCATGTCAGGAAGGGAGGACCTCATGCTGAGGTCAATGCCTTGAGGGATATGATTCAGAGTGGTACACCAGGGGCCTCGAGTTCATCTATTATTCTACTGAGGGTTACAGTTCAGATATTTTGTAATTTCGAATGATTTTTATTACAAGTAGGACGGGATAAAGTTATCCTTACTGTGTAGTCGTGTAGGGGGGTGGACTGTCTATGGCCTTCGATCGAAGTCGGAATTGTCCCAACCCTCTTAGGTGAGGCCGTAGAAGGGTCCACGTTAACGGCTTACGTCACTCTGGAGCCCTGTTCACATTATGGGAGTACTCCCCCGTGCTGTGAGGCCTTGATAGAGGTTGGTGTGGGTAGGGTGGTGGTCGGTGTGGAAGACCCTGACCCGAAGGTTTCGGGAAGAGGAATTCAACGAATGAGGGAGGCAGGGGTGAGTACGGCGGAGACTCGATTCGGGGATGGTCTAGTGATGGGCATCACCCGCTCTTGAAAAATCTCTTTCAAATGCCACTGTATATGATTTTTGGTTTGTTTTTACTTGAAAATCGATGTGACTATAACCCAGCGCGATTCTTACTGCTTGTGTTTTCTTTCAAGTCGCTGCCTGGATTCATCCTTTTGTAGTGATTCTGTGTAACGTGATGGATAACTGAGGAGTGAGGGGTTGTGTTAATATGGTGCCCATCAGGTTGACGTTAAGACTGGTTGCTTAACAGGGGAGATAAGAGAGTCTTTAAGGGCGTATTTGAAGCAAAGGGCCATGGGGCTTCCCTTAGTAGTGGGAAAGGCCGCAGCATCGCTTAATGGGATGGTGTGCTGTGAGAACGGTAGTAGTCAGTGGATAACGGGAAGGGAGGCCAGAGAGGATAGTCATCGTACTCTGCGGGCCCTATCACAAGCCATAGTGGTAGGGGTTGGTACGGTATTAGCAGATGATTGCTCGCTAACTGTGAGGGGCGTGGAAGGATTGGAAAAGCAGCCGTTGCGGGTGGTATTGGATCCTAGTGCGCGTATCTTGCGCACAGCGAAGATTCTGAACACGGAAGAGGCCCCGACGCTTGTAGTGGTTGGAAGAGGAGCAGATAGAAGTGGTCTTGAGAAGGTGGAAATACTAGAGGTCGAATTGGATCAGAATGGTGAACTGGACTTGGGGGGTGTTTTGAGGCACCTAGCTGATCGTGGGGTTTTCCAAGTATTGGTAGAAGGCGGAGCGAAGACGCTTACTAAGTTCATAGAGAAAAAGATGGTGGATGAATTGGTGGTAAGTTAACGGAGTTTCACATTGGCTTGAATCCGGACCTGAAACGTATCTTCTGTTCAGGACAGGTTTGACATCTTTCGTTCTGTCAGGTATACTACGGTCCTGTCCTCTTAGGGAGCGGCGGATCTCCTTTCTACCTTTCACCATCGCCACTAACTATGTCACAAGCATGCCGTTGGCGTTTGAATTCAGTGAGACGCATCGCGGATGATGTACGTTGCGAGTATCGTTTGATCAATGAGTGTTGAAGCGTTTCTTGTTGTTGCCTTGGCTGAGTTGTGCTTGGTCTGATCGAAGGGGAAGTTATGGGTTCTGATGCGCGGCGGGCAACGGGTGAATGTATGTACTGGAAGGATGGCAGACTATTGCCCCTGAGCAACACCAACCAGTTTATTATGATGACCATGAAAGGCTGCTAGGCTGATATTGTTTAGGCTTGTGAGTATCATTAACATGACCACAGCCCACCGTAGGCCACAGCCCACCGTAGGCCACAGCCCACCGTAGACCACAGCCCACCGTAGGCCACAGCTCACCGTAGGCCACAGCCCACCGTAGACCACAGCCCACCGTAGACCACAGCCCACCGTAGACCACAGCCCACCGTAGACCACAGCCCACCGTAGACCACAGCCCACCATGGACCACAGCCCACCATGGACCACAGCCCACCATGGACCACAGCCCACCGTAGACCACAGCCCACCGTAGACCACAGCCCACCGTAGACCACAGCCCACCATGGACCACAGCCCACCATGGACCACAGCCCACCGTAGACCACAGCCCACCGTAGACCACAGCCCACCGTAGACCACAGCCCACCGTAGACCACAGCCCACCATGGACCACAGCCCACCGTGGACCACAGCCCACCGTGGACCACAGCCCACCGTGGACCACAGCCCACCATGGACCACAGCCCACCGTGGACCACAGCCCACCGTGGAACAGTTATACAGGCCTATTTCGCTGTTGTCGAGATCAGTTTCTCTGCCTGGGGCAGATATGCCATCACCACAGGATATGCCTCAGTATAGTAGGTTCCACTGTTAATATGGCCAATACCTCTCCGGGGCAGATATGCCAACACTGGACCGGTGTTCATCTTGTCCTGAGGATATCTTTCATTTATCCAATGGATTTATCGTATTGAGGCATGTCTCGAGGTGATGGCCTAGCCACCAAGTCCAGAGGACTCGATCTTACCAAGAGCGGAATGGGGATTTGAAAGTAGCATGACTAGCGTCGTCCTATTCAACGTAGGTCAACGTGGACCCCTTATGATATGCTGCCCAACTCGCTGTACTAGTCATGCCATTGAACTGCGTCGGATGCCTATTCACCATGTGTGCTTCCACGATAGACAGCGCTACTACACAATAAAATTCACAAATTGAAGAAGCTATATCAGAGTGGTGTTAGTTCGAAGTTTCAACTTCCAACCGTCATGTTCAAACTAAGGATCACCATGTTGACAACATGATGTTGTCCCGATCATTGATGGCCCAACTCAACGCAGCGACTATATTGCCTCATTGATACGAGATCGAATCCGGTTAACTTGATGGATGCAATTGAACAACCGCCATAGCGATGATTGGCGAAAGATCATTATCAGACTCATGACCACCGAACCCATAACTCATAGAGCATATGGAATTGGCGGTAGAAGCTTATACTTCATAGCTCCCAGCGGTCTACAGTGAGAAAGACAAATTAATAGAGTTGAGATTATACAAGATACAGGCATATCAACATTATATCAGATTCATAACTACCAGCTACAAGGATATCGATACGGGCAACATCCTAGTGGGCGTTGCCGAGAACATGCTCCAAGAACGGCAATTTGGCATTACTCGATGCAAAAAGATACAGGTTATTGGGGGGAAGTGGTTGACCTGGCACCAATCTCCCCGGGAGTGGTCACACCAGCAGATTCTTCCTTCGACATCGGGACTGTCTCCACCGCGATACCTCTAGGGATATCTTCCTCTGATGTTGCTGAACTCTTTCGGCACTTAAACTTATCCGCGATCCACCGCAGGTCCGCCTGCCCCCACCACAGCATAAACTCCAACCAGGCAAGAGTGAGAAGCCTCCAGGCCAGCCCAACAAAAACGAGGACCAAGAAATCCCGAGGGATATGATCCGTTGTGTAATCTAGATCATCGAATAGCATCACTACTTCGTCGATTTCTAACACATTATCGGGCAATGCTGTGAACTCCGCCAAACTCAGCAACTCCACCGAGTAAATTCCCACACCGAAATAAGTAGCCCATAGTTGGAAGGTCTTCAATGACGTCACAGGCGGCGATACACCTCCGAACATTGTCACGAACTGGGTGGGAACTATAACCGACAATAGTAGGGCGATCTCTGTAGGAAAGACAACCGTGACCAGATGGGCAAATCCAGTAACCCACCACGTGAAGCAGATGAATATACCGTACCCATGGGCGATGTTGTAAGAAGGCGTCGTCACCAAATACCATGTTGATGTGAACACCAAAGTCACCAAAATGTTATCGAAAAAGTTCACAACGCTCTTTGACAACCAATAGGAAAAGATGGATATACCCGATGACGACTCTCGATGGAACACCAGCTTTTCCTTGCCATACACTTGGAGTGCACCCGCGCCCACCATTATGCCAAAGAACAACAAACCAACCATCTGATTATTAGGCACCAACGTGTACTCCGAGTCACCACTAACTGTCGCACCGATAATAACTGCTGCCATAAAGGTAAGAGACAAGTCCAGGAAAAGCTGGGGGATTGAAATTAGCTCGATGTTCCTGTTGGTAAATATCAAAAACTGTCTCCATACCGAGGCTATCTGCCGGTTCTTCAAACGACTGCAATCGGGCAGTACCATATGGCTGAGTATAGAAACCTCCTCGGAAGCCTCGCCATACATAGCAGCAGCGAAATTAGAGCACGTCAAGACTTCATTTTCCGCAGCCATCACTCGATGCAACCCTTGTGCTTCCTCAATGCTACATTCAATCTCGAGAAGTCTGCATAGTCTGTAAATATCATGGGCAGTAAGAACATGGTCGCACTGGACCTTGAGAATATCCGACAATCTATCACCCAATTCATCTGCAGACTGAACTCTATTACTGTCACTGGAGTCCCCAAATGAACCCACAGTGATGGTCATCGTCCCATTCACCCTCTTATGAGTCAACTTAGGAGCCCTCCCACCCTCCAGGAAAGGGTCGGTCATTCTATCCACATGATCTCTCCATGCATCGAACAGAGCATCAGCGTCGAAGTGCCGATCCACAGTACCATCATCAGGATTACAACGGAGTAGTGCACCAGTGACAATATCGATAAACCAATCGGCGACATTTTCACCAGGGGGCAGGGAAAAGCCGAGATTTGTGAAGTATTCCTGAATCGCATTTGTCCGACCAAGATACACAGTCTTTCCACCCTTGCCTAGTAACAGACAATGAGTAAACTGTTTGAATATAGCATAACGTGGTTGATGTATAACGCATACTACGGTGATTCCCAACGCCCTCATTCTTGCCAAGCACTTAGTAACAGCCATACTAGCAGCAGAGTCCAGACCAGAGGTCGGTTCGTCGAGAAATAATACACGAGGATAAGCCACCAATTCGATACCAATATTAACACGCTTTTTCTGACCACCAGAAATTCCCCTTTTTTCAGGCGACCCCACAATGGTATGTCGGACTTGCTCGAGATCCAAAACTTGAATGACATCCTCGATGATCTTCAACTTCTTCTCACGGGGCATATCTTCTGGCAAGCGAACCATAGCAGAATAATAGAGATTTTGATAAACAGTGAGACGGTCAAACATAATATCATCTTGTGGTACAAAACCAACCTGTTTCGGATACTCTCCAAAGTTTCCTTCAAAACCATTAACCCAAATCTTCCCCGTCACATCTCCATATGGCGCTCGATTAGCCAAGGCGTTCATGAACGTCGTCTTACCGCCTCCCGACGGTCCCATCACTGCCACCAACGACCCCGGCGGGAAAAATCCACTGACATCATCCAAAATTTTTCTGCCACCCTTTTTCAGGGTCATAGTGAGACCCTCAAATCTGATGTCCACTGGAGAGTACCTTATATCGTTCGTGAAGCCCTGCATCTTCTGAGCCTGTAGATAGACTCCGGTCAACGACTGGACCACACTGTTGTAGACCTCAGTGGTCCTCTGATGCGCCCTCCCATATCTGTTAGATCTCATTTTACGCCACCTACGATAAAAGTGTATACCCAAGGTCAACACTGTTATGACCAGCCCAATGAAGACCACAATGAGAATACCAAACCATGTCGGTATTGCTCTGAATGAACCCGATGGACAATAGGAGGACCACCCACACTTGCCAGGCTCTGAAAACCCAGATTGACAGAAATATCCCTCGGGGCATCTGATTGGTTCGGCCGCATCTGTCCAAGGACAGTAATATGACTTCGGACACAATGTCTCGATTCCATCAGTGCAGTAGTAGCCTTCCCTTATATTATCAGGGCTACAAACCACGCAAGTTCCACTGGTGATCTCATTATCGAGCAAAGCGCCCTTAACACATGAATCGGGAAATGTACAGTTGCTGCCTATAGGACAATTGCCGTCCATTTCGACGCAAATACGTAAATAACTAAGCCAATGAGAAGATCCTCCCAAACTACACAATCTCAAATACACACTGACAGACTCCGAGGAAGAGATGGAACCTTTGACTGTTCGGAGCGGTGTGGGAAAATATGCACATGCTCAACTACATGTGTAGGTGACATCTGCGGAAATTCCGAGAAAAATTGAGGAAATTCTCAATGGTTTCTGTACACTTGCCCCTGAGTTCATATATAAACTTTTATAATTAGTGAGGAAATTCCCGGGTTCAGCTGAGGAGGATCAACACTTATTCGGAGACTCCGGAGGACCCCCCCCCACGAACTTGATCAGCTCCACCAATGGCTCAAGAGCCCATTACCATACCATCTCGACACACCTCATCGTTGGAGTTCTATCCTACCCGTAAGCGGGGCTGGTATCAGAGCTACTACTACGACGCCTCCGCACGAACAGCACGGACGGTACTACTACATCGTCAACTAGCCACAACACGGAAATGATACAAACGGCAGCGTACAGCTTGCTTTGGGTCATTCGGAATCCGATTGGAATAGAAGCCTAGGTGATCCGAATTTCGGATCACCCGGGCTTTCACAGTAGTGCGAAGAACTTGAAAAGACCGTAAGCAGCGAGGTCAATGATAATTCTAGGAGTTTTGATCTGATTCGTTTCACCGTCGCATCCCTTTCACATAAGTTCACACGCAGCAACCCGTTTCAATGGCCAGTATCACGTTACACTCAGCAGGGAATGTAAGACGGTTCCTATCAACCTCCATTTCCCAATGATCCCAGACCCATTGCACCCCTCACACAAGCATGACACTACAGCTTATGGGACGCCATCTGATCAACATAGCTCACACTAGCAAAATCAGCATCAGCCCTCCAACCTGGGCAGCTCGTAACGGCTATACGTGAGTAGAACCAGCACAAGCTGCCCTTGAGAGTCCGAGAAATGCCGAACCCGGTTAGATGATGCTAAAAATAAAGGTGTCACGAGGACACACGTATCTTGCACGCACGCGCAGATTATGCGCCCTGCGCATGCCTTGCGGTTTCGCGCAGTTCTCTCGTCACGAGTGGCCCTGAAAACTGTGAATCGGCCTGGCAATTCTGAAGACACAACTTTGCGATAAAGTCGCGTTTTCAGGTTTCTCTCACTCTCCACCATTTTCAGTAGCACCGCTCGTTATACAGGTGAATTCGCTGGCGCATCGCTCCGCTAAGCCGCCAGGATTATATCATACTCTGCAAAAGTCTCATGCAGAAGGTCACTCCCAACCTCGCTCAGACTGCCTGGACCACCCGAGACGGACCCCAGCGGTGTGTTCATGTCAGAGTTATCTCCCTTTTGGATGGTGTGGCTCTACGATGGAGAGGCTCGTCGCTCCTCGAATCTTATTGCGGATCCCAAAACAGTCTCAGAACGCTGAAATTATTTGATCATCCGCGTGCGAGGCGTACCTCTAGGCTCATGTAGTAAAACGCCAGACTAAGGGCACAAATCTGAGCATCGACGACAGTACTGCATGGATTACACAATGCATAGTATGCATTCGTACTTCACTACAGTTGAGGTCGATGGATTCAGGACGAGTATTTTAGGACCATTGAGTATGGGAGGAAATTTTGGGAAATTCTCATTGATTCCTGTACGTTTCTACGCAGATTCGTATATATTTAGTGAGGAAACCCTCAAGCTCAGCTGAGGAGAGCGAACATAATTTTCCGCACTGCTAGTCCTGGTTCATATGTAAGTAGCATCCCTTTCGGAAGCAGTTTATCCATGGAGAAATACACAGCCTTCGCTGATCCGAGCACTGGTGTGAACCCCTTCCTTCCCCATTGGCTCGCCAACCCCCCCAGAGACTCCACCATCGTCAAACTACTTCGGCCTTTACTACTATGCATCCCTCTGGTCATCTTGCGTCTACCCTTCCTCCTACTAGGACTACTACTACTGGGATTATCACAGCTCATAGTGACTGTTTTAACACTACTATCAGCTCCAGTCGGCCGAGGGTTAGCATTACTGTTGTACCCTCTGAGCGCCAGGATGGCTCTATTGGGGGTTGGGGTCGTTCGCTATCATAAAGACCTCGCAGATAGTCGAAGATTAAAGGTAATAATGGGACTTGACGAAAGGTGGAAGTCCACAAGTCTGCTCTAGTGAACCCATCATTCGTTCTATCACTCGTCAATTGTTCTACCACACGTGAAACTGCCTGCGGAGAAATATAATCATTAACATTTGATCGGCGTTGCTGTGTGGTAGCATCCCCAATAAGGATTCTCTCGAAGTCGTTATTGGCGTAGTTGTCCATGTTGCATTTCTTAATCTGAAGATACGGCCCATCATCGATCCGACGTCCTTCGGCTCATCGGATATAATCCTCTCCAACTACCAGAGCTTCACCGACGTTCTTCTACTCTTGTCCTGCTGGGCCCCTAGGAAGTTCATTTTCGTCAACTCAACCGGTCAAGCTCGTCTACTCGGTCCGATCGCCGCGTTATTGGAGGCTTCCCGGAGTCGCCCTGGTCAGTGGAGGCCTCAGGTTGGCTCTCTACCGGACCTCGAACAAATCTTAAACGACCGGGCCGGTCCGTACGCGCTGTTCGCGGAAGGCGCACGTAAGCAGTGGAACCTTCCAAGGAAGAAATTTTCGTATTCCTTGAACTTTCAGGTACCAACGGAACAGGAATCCTCCGATTCCCCAGCAAGGTTGAGGCTTTTGTCGAAGCGGGTCGAAAGTCAGGTCAGCTGGGGGCAGTGGGCATCCACTACTCTGCGAAGAGCAATTGTGGACACTATAGTCCATCCCAGACTTGTACGATCCAAAAGCAGGAATCAGTTGTCATTTTCCTCTCTCACAGTGCCGACTAATGGAGCCCTCCATATGGTCTATCAGATGGCCCAGCTATACCAACCAGCCACTATCACTTGGTTGCCCACTAAGGACACCAAGACTAGTGCAGCTATAAAGGTACATCTCAGTAATCGAAGCGCTTTCTAATGCTTTCTCGTTTTTCTCACTTTTGTGTCGTACTGTGATTTCTCTTAGGTAACAACACTACTGAGTCGGTTGGTCGGGCGAGAGTGCGTCGATATGTCCGAGAAGGTCGACGCTAGGACCGCCGAGGCCTTCCAGAAATACTACGCGCAGTACTCTATCACTGATAAGGTCGACTGAGCGTCAAGTTTTGTGAAGTCATTTGTTTCGCGTTTTCAAATTTCCGGGCAAATCTGATATCAAAAAGTGTGTGTGAGAGTTTAAAGTTCAACGCCTACGACAACACGGCTTAGTCAGACTTGCATCGATGCACATTAGCACACGGGGGATCAGCTTTAGCCTACCAAATTGTCTACTTTCATCATGCCAAGGAGTGTTGTCCACAGGGCGGAGATAACTTCTGCCAATGTATTCCCTTTCCTCTCAGCAGGATCCGCTTAAACAACTGCGGGGGCTGTGTACGACCACGAAACCCAAGCAGTTGTCACAGTGTGTCGACCACAAGCATCATCTCCGAGATTCGAAAAGTCAATACCCTAGCATACGTCATCCCTCACCGGAGACTATTATTCTCGATGGCAGAAGCGTCTACTTCTGTTTACAAGAGTTCGCCGTTACTGATATAAAAAATCTCAAGTGTTGCCTTCAGAAACATCCTTGTTTGGTATGTTCCATCAAAATGACCGAAAGGAGACAAAACAGTTATCATAGCTCGTTGTCGCCCTCAGAGGGGGTGTATCTTCTGATAATAGATCGGGCCCGTCGGGCAGCGGCACGGCGCAGGACGGCGATTGAATGCTCTAATGATCAACAACAAGAAATTAATATTTCACCATCTTCGCCATCCTTACGTTTCTTCACAGCCCGCATTCTTCCGTGAGAGTGACGTACTCCGAGTGCTTCACTCTGTCTGGCGATACGAGCTACCACTTGTCCTACCGGGGAGTTGCGCAACCATTCCTGAACATGGTCAACTATTGACAGCCCCTAAGAAACAATAACTCTCTACTTCAACGCGAGGCGTCGCATAGGTGTATCCGACTTCTGCGATCGTTTCGTATCTGCAGACAAGTGTCGGGTCTCGCCAAAAACGACGCAGTTGTACTTGCGAAAATCCAACAGGGCGAACTGGTCAATCGGAGGACGAAGCGCGAGGTCGATCTGCCGTAGACGAATAGCATTCTTCGCCGTATCAGAGATGTACATTAGACCTGATGGAAACTCAGAAAAGATTGTTTATGTGATGGTAGATGCTCACGCTCCTGAATATCCCCCAGAGAGGGTGGACTCGGTCTACTAGGACTGCGACGAGGACAGCGGTCCACGCCGATGAGTGATGACGCGGTTCGGACCTGAAAGATTCAATTAATGCCGCATGGGAATCGCTCGCTAAACCAACCAGAGCAGGAACACCAGAGAGACAGTCGCCGTAGTCGGCTCCGATTGGGTTGAACTCTGATGCCACATCAACGCTTATGACTATACCTAAACAGAAACAACACTTCTCGAGCTCAGACGGTTGACCGGTCCAACTTGCGCCCATAGCACGGACATGCTCCACTGGGAAGTTATTCACATAAGCGCCGTCAACCAGCAGACTCCCTGGGTGGTTCTCATCGGGCATTGGCGGTATCTTTAGGATAAACACCAACATCAGCGCAGCCGCAAGATTCCCAGCTTACGAATCCTGCTAGGCTCATTGAAGCTCGCACGGCCTTCCATAGAGTTCCAGAGTCGTGAACTCTTTCTTTGAAGCCGACTATGTCGGTGGATATGCAAATGAACGGCAACCACAGATCCTCTATACGGACCTGATCGTGATCATACCCACGGTGGCACTCAGAGCGCCTCCCTCTCACCTGGGCGAAGGCTCGTTGGAGGCCGTTGTTTAAAAGATGACCTTTGAAATATGCAGTAGAAGGGAAAGTGAGGTCAGTAAGGATGCTCATCAGGGAAAAGGAGTCTTTGAATACCTAAGAGAAGGAAGAATTATGCCCAGCCGATTCCACTTCGTCCCACCACAGCAACTCTTTCCATCATCGCTTTGTAGTTACCAGTCATAGCAAACACCGCAGCTACAAAACTGCCCATGCTAACGCCAGCGATCATATCTACCGGCACGTGGTGCTCCGACAGAGCTCGGAGGACCTGACATGATGGACATACTGAGAGCTGAGACCTTCACTTACGCTCAGTGAAAAAATGTGCTCGCATTACTCAGCTGAGTTCAAAAGTTTCCTCACTAATTATACAAGTTCAAACAAAAAATCGGGTAGAAGTGTACAAAAACCAACGAAAATTTCCCAAAATTTCTCCTGAACTTTCATAGTGTCACCAACATTGCTTACTCCCAGATGAGCACATCCTCTGGCTCCACCACCACCCAGCATCAAGGCAACAGCGCGACCACTGAGGATCCTAAATAAAATACACCATCATTAAAGGCAAGCTCATCAAGAGTAGTGCATTTCTCTCAGGCATCCTCTTGATAAATACCATTTCGCATAAGCAGAGTTATATCCACGCCTTGGTGGAATTTCAACTCAAAACACTATTCAAATGACGCGAAGTACTTAAAGTTTTGAACACGTAAAAGTTGCATAAACTCTCACCTGGCGATTCTCTCCCAGTCGCGGTGTTCCATCGGACCCGACCGAATATGATGGCAGGCGCTCAGCCACGGCCTAACCTAATAACCAGAGCCCGTATCCACTGGTTCAACCGGCAAAGATACAAAACAGGTCCGGTCCCACCTCCATGAACTTCCTGGTGGCGGGCTGCTCGTCCAGACCGGCCTCCTTGATGGCGTGCTTAATGTAGTTACGCAGTCCCGGCTTGAGCATATCCCGATAGGGCGCGGCAGTGTTAGCGAACTCACGCCTGAAAAGGAGCACCTCCTTGCATATTAATACGAACAAAGGCTTCTCACCTGCTTTCTCTGTGGAGCAGTAATAACTCCGTCGTTGAATTTGGTGACACACATGCTCGTTCTGCGAAGGTTAGACTGGTGTCACCATCGAACCACGATACGAGCAGTACCTACATTGTAGTCAAAAACTATATATCTACAGTATCAGCTAGCTTGGAATGACCCGCTAGAATTACATACGCTGGAACCCTCAAAGCTGGAAAACCATATTCACATGTATTCCCATGAAAAAAATTGTCATAGTATGATAACTACCACACAATTGGGAGTTGCCTAACTCGAACCCCCCAAACTCACCGTGTCCGCCTGCTTTCCACATAGCTTAGTCCACTCGCTCACAGTAGTGCCGTCGCCACATGGATCGGCTTCATAGACAACAACCTCAACTCTTTCCTCGAGCTCGCCTAGTGCTACCGCACGCTGCGCATATCGTCGACCCTAAAACCCATCAGCCCTTCCCACAGTAATATATTCTAGACGAATGCTCTGTCGCCAAGGCGCAATGCAATAAGGACATTCCAATGCTACCACGCACTGAGTACGAATGACCATTTTTCAGAGCGTTTATTCCATTCGAGTCTACGGATGGGCGACTACGGCGAGTAAATCGACGCCTATCCAAACCCACTCGAGATCCGCAATAGACTAATAACAAGAGCGAGATCCTCCCAATACATTTCAATGCTCCAAAAAGTCCGCCATTTTCTGTACACCAGTACTCACAAGGAGATCCACGAGAGCTTGACGACTAACATCAGTGCATCTGGCAACGACCTCATCGTCACCATCAATAAAGCAGCGCTCCTCCGCACCGTACATGTAGCCTCGATCTACATGACTCGCCGTGATGCCGACTACTCTTAGCGCATCTACCAACGACATACAGGCAGTGTGGAGGGGCACCTGACAGACCATAGTCTGGTTTAGTCGTGCCCCTATGGTGGGGAAGATTCATAGTATGAGAAGCAAAACCGAGAGCCTCTCGGCGAGAGGATGGAAACATATACTTTATTCCACTCAAGCTTTGCATAAAGAGGACCTATTCGAGATAAAGAAGACGGTGAAACGCAAATGAAATATTAGCACGACGGATAGTGCCTAGCCAATATACAGTAACCTTTTCAACATCATGTAAAGAGACGTTCCTATCAAGACATGCAATTCCAAGCAGTAGGATTACGCTAGAACGATGGAGAGTAAAAGGAATAACTTCTAGGGAAACGAAATTCGAGGTACTCGGGTGGCGAACATATCAACTTACATCAACCGACAACCCCATAACGCAGATTGTGGTCGGAGTCCTGTTCGATGGAGTGGGAGAGTCGGGGACTCTACTACATGTCTGAGAGATTAACGCGTCGTGATGGATTCACAATTGCATAAACCCACCATCTCGGCCTTCCCAGTCCCCAAGTCCAACGTGCCCAGATGCTGCTGCTCCATCTGAACCTCCTGAGATGGTAAAAGGATTGAAGACTGCCTGCTAGCTGTCCAGGCTGCCAGACCCAGCAACCCTCGAGGGCACTCAGCAACTGTAATGAAGAGGCTCATTTTGTATGCACACCTTGCGTCGTACCCATCAAGTTGAGCATCATATCAGTGATACGGCATAGTTCGGAGTCTCTCACAGCTACTACGGTCTCACTGTACCTACACAGACGAACAAGAAGAACAATCTCAACATAGATCAATACAGTGGAGTGTCGGAGCCGCAACTGACGTGGTAATTTGACTTCCTGATTTCTTCTTCTCAGCCGTGCACGACGGCGCCTATACTTACTTCTCCCTTGCCAAGCATTCCCGTTCGCCAATAACATCGCCTCGGACATACGTTCGGACAATCGGTCTGACCTTCTTCTTGTGACCATAGCGTTGAGACATCTTGGGAGGGCCAACGGCGACCAGTCGACCAGAGAGAACCTGACCGACATGAGAGATGACCTCCCTCCTGTGAAAGCAGGCTTACAATAAAGAAGCCCTGGGGAGTATCTCCAGTGTCGAATAGATGCCTGAAAAGAACAACGAGCAATTATGCAATTCTACGTTGCAGAAAATAAGTTAAACTCAACAGGCAAACGGAGGGGACTGCCTCGACTGGAGACCAAGCTCACTCACTTTGATGCTTCCAACGGTCTCCACTCAATGCTAGCATCGATCCTATGCAGAAGGTCGCTGGTTCGACCCGCGGTAGAGGCAAACATTGAAAGCATACACACTGGTGCGATGGACGCTACATTAGAAGCCTGAACCAAAGCATAGTCCATCAGATTCAAGCCAGAGCATAGGCGCTACTATTTCAGCTGGGATAGAGACGGCCTTGACCTCCGACACCGTTGTGGCCTGCCAATCCTTCGCTGACGAGCCACTCATAGCCCAGGACAAGACGCCACTGGAAAGACATCCCTCATAGTACTGTTTGTGAAGGAGGAACAACTCACAACATCTCTCCGGGTTGCGGCTGATAGACCTTTTGAATGCTCCCATCAGGGGACGCCATCTCCACGGAGACATCTCCGGACACCAGAACGTACAATGGGGAGTGGGCACCTTGCAAACTATACCGTGGTCGGGGTAAGGTGATGTGCGTCCATCTCACCTTTGGATGCGGTCTCTGGCCGTTGACGAGGGAGGTCCTCCTCATATTCGGGAGCGTCCATGAAAGGAGCGGTGGGGCTATCGGGGTCGGCATGAGATGCATCAGATAACAAGTGATGGCCTGGGTGATAGGTGTCCAATCTGAATACCATAAAACGCCGATATCAGACGAGATGATACTCCTGTGAACTGGAGGGGTGAACATCGCAGAGGCCCGTGTTGAGGTACTTGATGTCTCGGTTGGACTCCCCCGCCGATTTGAGATATTCCCGCACTTCTGCTCGTAGCTCGTCACGGTCCGATCCACCTGGTATCTAAGGTTCACCATCAATAGATGCAGAGTAGGTCCAATTCCAGCCAAAACTCACCAGAGCGTATGTGGCAATCTCAACAGGATCCTCAGACTCGATAACATCCTTCGGCACCTGCACAAGAACTAGAGGTTACGAGTTCGATCCCGGCACCTGTCATCTGCTACGAATAAATGTTGTGCTCCACTGGAGTCTCTCCTATACAAGTCATTGGTGAGGCCGAAGAGTCGGGTGAGTGTTGGTAGGATAATCCTCTGTAAACGCAAGTTGAGGATTTGGAAGAGGTGGAGCATGCTTCGAGCGTGGCCACTGTCCGTCAATAAAAACCGAATATCTCGTACGGAAAGCGACAAGCACGTGACAGTATCTAAGGTTCAACCGAACAAGATACACAACAGGTCCGATGGGTCACAACGAGCTTCGTTCGAACTCTTGAGTCAAAAAATCAAAGAAATATTATTCCCGGAGTCGCAAAAAGCGGCATTACAACTCACCCGTTATTGCCACCGCAGTAGAGACGTGTGGCACAGCAGTAACATCATCCAAGGAGAGCAGCATGAACATAAGGCCGACCGCGGCACATCCAGCCGGGACCTGATCAGCACTGACCAGTTACGCCCAGCTATAAAGCGCAGACTAAACTGATAGAACGATTATCGCATTCATTGACAGAAGAGGTCCGGCAACTCAACCGCATTACTGTGAGATCAACAGTACACTCGGAAGCGTTGGTAGGAGCAGAAGTCTCTACTTACTTTATACGATGAACTCTTCCCTTTCGTAGTTACTGACACTTCACCGCTGTGGACAATGAGTATTTTGTCTCTTGGTGCACCTGAGATTTAGCATTAGGAGGTAAGGATGCGAAACCCGACACTGCGCACCTTCTTCGAAGAGCTTTTCTCCCTTCTTGAATGCGACCAACTGAACATGCTTCAAAACCGCCATCAATGTAGTCGATGGAAGCATTGAAAAAGCCGAGCATTTCCTCAGGAATTCCGCACGCAACTGAGAACAGTATCGTCGGCACTCCGATTCCTCCACGATCTAAGTCAGTAGCGAGCGGAACGATCTATGTGAACTCAACGAGTTCCACTGCGATGTGGCTAGATAGAGGTCTACAAAGTTGTGGGAAGATGAGTATCGTTACGAAAAGCTCATGCGTTTATACGCCTTAAAGGCCCCACTGCGAACCATGCAGCGACTGGAAGAGCTGCCAATCCCACAAGACTGGCACGAGTCCGATGGACCGCCAGAGGACGAATGGAGAAGTGCAGTGTTGGAGGAGACTGAAGCTCACCTTGGTCGGCTCGTCGGGCTCATCATCGCTGCAAAAGCCACCACCATCTGTGTCACTAACAAACATGTCCATGCTTATATCTGAGGAGCAAGATGTTCTCGCATGGACTAGAACCAAATACCTCACGAAGACTATCACAAAACCCTACCATCACACCATGCCCACTCTTACCTGTACTCTGCCTTGCTAACTGTGGCTTCTCTATATTCTCACTCTCAGGAGAATCTCCTTCTGGATCGACGTACCTCCATACCAAACGCATACGAGTCTGCTAACCAACGTAGCTCACTCTTGGCTGGCATGCAGGGACTTCCGTTCAACCGTCTCCCCTTGCTTCCCTCTCTTACTCCTCTCTCGGTCCACCCAGTAGTAGAGGGAATAATACGTCACAACGATTACAGTGACAGCCTGATAGAGTAACGTTGCCGGTGTACTGGAGGAAGACTTCCCTACCACGATGACCTTCACGCTCAGCAGAAAGCGGAGGATAGCAGAGAGGCTACTAAGTATCGATATTGACGCCATTGAAAAATTACAACGACAAGCTACTAATGTTGAGATGGCCAGTAGTTGACCTCTACTTCATCTTATTCGACTTGGATGATTCATTAATGTATCATCACAGAGTGCTATGAGCACACAGTGAAGCTACTCTGCACACACCACAAGGATCTTTCAGTGGGCTATCTTTTTCACATATGTGCCCTCTCCAATGATCCCCATCAGTGCGGAACAGGGCGATGTATGGTATCGGCAACCCAGCTTGTCCCCTCGGTTGCTCGCGACCCCGAGCTGCGTTACGACTGAGTTCCAGACTCCACAGTATTCTTTTCTAGGCTTCATCCCTCTTGTATACTCTCCCCTACTACCCTCCCCGCCTTACTAGACTGACACAACAACTCACCGGAGCATCGAAACGTCTTAGCACTGAGTCTACCAACCTACTGCTGCCGGGGGCTCGCCATTCATAGCAGCTGAGCTGCGTGAGACGTGCTGACTGTGCATCAGTGATGTCGCCCTCTCTGCCAATACCTAAACCCAACACTATCAGTGTTGGACTATCCCTCTCCAACAGATCAATGTAGACCTGCTTTTGCAGGTGACCCCCTGTAGCCCTACCGCTTTCCGAGCACATAGCAGTCTGAAGGTATTATACTGATTCCTTATCGTAGCCTCCACATCAGCTGCCATGTCATTACCCGTACCATCATTGACGCCACTACTATTACCACTGTAGTCTTCCAAGTAACTAATCGACGATACAGCAATACACACTGAAAAGCCACTCGCCGCATTCACTTTACTGACGAAGACGCGAACCTTTGAGAGATCTCCGGAAGCCCTACCCCTCCTTTTCGGCGCCTTCCTTAATGTAGGCTTCCAGAGCTCCCAATGCCCTCTCGAGCTGGCCAGAGAGTTCCTGCAGCCTCTTGCTCAGCTCAGGTGGCAGCTCCCGTGATAGATAAGGTGATGGCAGAGGTAACGCTGGTGAGATGGGAGCTGTGTTGTAAGCTCCGAACTGGAATAAAAAAGGGAAGGAGTCTAACCTCCGATAACAACACTAAGATTTCCAACGATCCAAGAGCGATCTAGTACCATGGTTCGTCAATGAGGACTTATACACATTGTTACGTAGCGATAATGTTGGTACAAACAAGTTGTTCAAAGCAACAGTTTTACTCAAGTCCCTACGGCATCTACTGAGCATACACAGTAGTCAAGATAGTTATACAGTAAGACGACGTTGCAACTGCTCTACTCCTCTCCCTGCTACCGTTCCGATAGACCCTCTATTAGCCTGGGACCTCTCTAACTGAGACCACCTCTGACTGGCGTAGCTAGCCACCTGTCTATGAAGGTCGTTCACAGCAGATTCCAAGTCGGATAGAGCTGCTTGCGCCGTTGACAGCAATCTGATACCGGAAGCGGATAATGCTCTACACTATTATGACCACCAACCGGGCTCAATCTCAAGCGAATCCCCCTCAGTACGCTTCAATATGAGCCGCATCCTGCTCCCTTTGGGCCACCGCCGACCTTATGGAGTCCACCTTCGGAGCGATCTCTCCTCTCAACTGAAACGGTTACTCAAATACCCATGAAACGTGATGAACAGTGTCTTTGAGAAGTCAGTCGTTCACTCCCAGTCAGTTAGAGGAATTTTCTAGACTCTCAGTCGTATGAAAAGCCGTCGTAGACTCCCAACAGCACGAATCCATACCACACCATGCGGATATTTTATCTATCCACTACCATATCCTTTATATGATCAAGCTTCTTCTGGTTGTTGTCTATCTCGCCATGCACTTGCTCTACTTGCTGCTTGAATTGAGCATTAACCACTCCCGCCTGTCGTAGTGTTACTGCCGAAGGAGACATCAACAACACGCACCCTGACGACAGTACAAGACATCCACAATTTCACCATACATACAGAAACACAGTGACTAGAATCAGTATCCCCTTTAGTGGTTGACGCCTGTGATTTGTCATCAACACAAGGAACTCCACCCTCAGCAGAAATAACGTCGCAAACACAACCAAGCATGCATCATACAGAGCGTCGCCTTCTAGCTCGATTTACTCTGGCAACCTCAGCCCATAGGTGAAACTCGTTATCTACAACCAACGAAGCTTTTCAGCAACACTATGACCAACCATGATGGGGGCAAATCGAGATGCCTCGAATGGTTTCACGGAATGGGGGTGCCCGGAATTGAACCTTGGACACTTTCACTCATACCCCACCACTCTACCGTGACAGCACTGTGATGTCAGCACAACTTTCACCTCAGCTCAACTTTCAGCACTGCTTCATAGCTCGTTTTTAACCGTGGCCAATGACACTAGTTTCACGAGTATGAGCCGTTTGAGACATCGTACGCATTGATAACCCAAGTTCGAATCCAGCAGGCGGCGTCTTATACACCACCAAAGGCATGTTTGAAAAATGGCCTTCATTCGAGGCTCAGTTGTACCGACCCTTCGACTCTCTTCCACTCTGCCGAATTACTATAGCTTGGAAGTGCCACTCATATCTGGTTCTGTGGAGAGAAAACACGCGGTCAACAAGATGGGGCGGCTATGCCACATCCCCAAGATATGCCTTGATACAATCATTTTCTCCAGGTGGGGAGGCTATGCCACAACCCCAACATATGCCTTAGTAGAATCCAATTTTCCATGTGGGGCGGCTATGCCACTACTCTCAAGATATGCCTTACTACAAATAGTTTCTCCACGTGGGGCGGCTATGCCACCGCCCCGAAATATGCCTCGTCCTCGACGGTCAGTCACATCACAGCCGATACAACATTCCGGTGAGCAACACAGCAGTAACCTCTGCCATCGAGTCTTCCTACAGGTGCGGAGTGTCGCTGGATAGACACTGGACAAGTCATGATGACCGAGTGGGAACCGAAACAGGGAAAAACTGCTCGCCACCTGACCACCCGTCGCAGCACGAATCGCTTACCACACGCATCGACTCGCAGAGATTAGGGATGATCTCACGGGAGAGGACCGAGACATGCTCATTCCTATATGCTGGCACCCGAACACCTACAACGACAGACAATACGATTCCGCAAGAGCATGCAAACGCAATCCAGAGTTTAGAAACAATTCTTCATACAACGTCCATGGAAAGTAAGTCCGCTAAGGGAAATCATTATCACTCTCCAGTGTGCATCACACGGTTGGCCTCAGCTGCTCAAGGACTCCAGCTCATTTAGAAGAAGTACGTCAACAGAGTTCCGCACTTAGAGTCCTCCTTCGCAGAGTATAGCGCGAGCAGCGTGTCGTTTGATGCCTCCAAAGCGAAGCGGTAGTGGTTGGTTCCAGTGGCAATACAGACGCTTTGAGACTCGTCAGCTACCCTTAACGAAGTAATGCCGTCTTTGGTGTCACACATACCAAGCCACTGTTCTCCAAAGAACCAGATGCTCTTCAAATTCGTGGAGACATCGGTTCCCCCACATTGGAGGGCTACCTCTTTTTCCTTCAAGACATGCGATCTCAGACCTCTTCGCAGTACGAAATATGTCATGATGATACTATTCTTCTTCGGGTCTACCCAGGCCATCTTCACTCTACCCGATACGTGAGTCAAAGCTGGAGGACGGTCCATAGCCGGAGAAACCATGGCATGCCACCATAAATGCGCTCTCCGATAAATCCCTTCGCCTCCCAGGAATATTGCATTCGATGACGCATTGTTACCTGTCAGAGTCGTCATCAAAAGCAAATTATCAACACAAATGACATTCGTCTTATCCCCATTGACAACAATACCACCCACAACATAGAGCCGCAGGAACACCCCAGTTTGCATATCGTACACCGATACCCTCGAGTTATCCGTGTGGAGGACGACCAGATGGTCTTGCTCGGAGTCGTATGCATAAGAACCCCCAGTATGACAGGTCTCCAGAGCCAGACAAGGGGTAGGACCTTCCAAAAGAGGCCGCACGAGAAGATGATTGGGGCTCGCGTATACTCCCATGACGATGCCCTGGCGAACGAACAAGTGTGAGGGCATCTCCGCGATGGCAGTGTAGCTCCGACCCTTTTCTATCGGTTTCGTGCCCGGCGCTGCGAAATACCCCAGGATCTCGTGGTTGAGGTCGTCTATGGGCTCTCCCGCAGGGCTGGCCACCCTCCATAGCTCATCGAGACAACTGAATTCCAATGACATAATATGAGAGGGGGTCTTCATAACAAAGACCTTGCCACAAGAACTGTTCAAGAAAGCACCAGATGACACCAGCCGTCAACGATGGTGACATCCTACGGGTTTTCAGTGCCAACCCAGAGATCAGGTAGATTAGTGTGACCCCGGCCCAAAACACACAAGTGCGACTCAACGCTTGAAACTTCACGATAAAAACTCTCCCATGAAAACTTCGGCGATACTCTAGTCTAGTCTTGGGAGGCCGAGGCTGAGTCGTGCGAGATTGTACCTGATCCGTGTTTGTTAGGAGAAATCCTCAGCATACGATCGACAGCGAACAATCCAAGGAAGATGACGAAACAAACAACAACCTACGTGTTCTTCAGCAGCATCGCGATGGTCATGGGCCCGACTCCTCCAGGAACCTGCAAAGTGGATAAAACGTATAACAAGGGGAGGTGACGTACAGGGGTAATATAGGAACAGTGCTCCTTCACATTATCGTAGTCAACATCACCAACAAGACGGTATCTTAAATGATAAAAACAGAAAACACAGCGGAGCGATGCGAAAATCTACCCTGTTTTCTTGGTAGAATCTTCAACACTGTTGATGCCAACATCGATCACAACAGCTCCTTCTTTAATCCAATCTTCCTTTATGAAATTGGCCCGACCTGGGACAATGCACCGTGCTCGGATCGAACCCGGGACTTCCCCCCCCCCACCGATGGCTGCGATAACGATATCAGCTCTCCTGACGACTCCAGGCAGGTCCTTTGTCTTCGAATGACACACAGTAACAGTCGCGTTCTCATGTATCAGCAGAAGAGCCACCGGCATTCCCTAAAGCATCTTCCTCACTAGCTCGTACTCCTCCTCACCACATACCACGATATTGCTCCGTCCAACCACCACCGCGTTTTTCCCAGCAATCTCTATATTATAACGCTTGAGAAGCTCAATAACCCCATAACTGATGACACCCATCGAGACGGCTACAGTACTGCGACCACCTACGGTGTGCACGAGATCGCCTTCGGTTGGACGCCCTTCAAAGCCAAGGCACCTATGTTTGCTGGGTCAAAGCCATCAACATCCTTCTCGACTGAAGATCAGGCAGTGTCCTTGAGTATATACCATGCCTCGGGCGCTACTCATGATTCTGCCAAGAACTTTCTGCTCGCTGATGTGAGCAGGGAGTGGTAGTTGAACCAAAATGCCATGGACCTCAGGATCCGCATTAAAACGAGACACTGCTGCCAGGACCTCCTCCTGACACAACAGACGAGGCCTTCGATCACCCCAGAGCAACGATGAGCTACCTCCGTACAGGTATCGGGTAGCACCTTCTCTCTGCTGATGAACCCAACCTCCGCTGCGGCCTTCTTCTTCATACGAACATAGGTTGCAGAATCTGGTCTCTGCCCTACCAAAATAACCGCGATGCCTGGGGTTATACCATGGGTAGACTGAGGAGGAAGCGAACCAGCATTAAGAACACCAACGGAAGAACACTAGGGCTCATACGATACTCAGTAGTCGACTTCAACAGCTAGCCTCTACCCCGAAATAACACTATAACTCTCCATAAATTTTCAGTGGAGCCATTCATAGTAAGAAACTGGTGAAATTCAAAGTGACTAAAGATTCGATGGGAGAAGGAAAAATGCGACCAATAGACTGAAGTCGAGTAGACGACCGCAGAACATGCCTTCATTTCTTCCCCCAGCTGCTTGAGCTCCTTCCTCACTTCCGCAGCTACCTTCTTACCATCGATAATCTCATAGGCCATGGTAAAAGTTTCGCGGTAAAAAAACCGACACCAGGAATCGAACCCACAACCTCGTGATGACACACAGCAGAACCTCGCCAGTTCGAACAAAACACGGGAGAAATGTTGACGTGATTCTTAGGAAATGATCTGTGATGATATCCCGAGTTGCCTCATACGCTTCAGCAGCCGCAATGCATCGACGTCACTAAAAAGAAAAACTATCCCTCGTTTGGTGCAGCGAACTGTGATATAGATTATCGCTAGAATCGGTTATTTTCGAGGGTAAATCAACAATTGAATTCCGCTGCCTCACTTAGCCAAATCACTCTGGCTCTCCACCACTGGGCAGTATAGCCCAACTGCCCGACGAAGCTCTTCGTTGACCATTGGAGACAACCTGATAACTTACGTGAACATGCAGTAATGCGAGTAATTGTATCACCCGCGTCTTTTAGTCTCTCCCACTGATGGCTTCGACATTTTCGCTGATGCCTCAGCCTCCAGAATGCCTACCAGTGCCGATGCTATGGCCAAAGCCTCTCCAGTGAAGATAGTGTCTTTTCGCAACAGCAGATGCTTCGCACCTAAAACAGTGGACATTTCAACGACCCAATACCTCAACCACGACGAATGCCGACACCCGAGAAGGTGTATACATACATATACTGTATACACTGAGCGTATAAAACCAAGTGTTACTCAACAGTAACGGACAGTTGATTATTTAATTCACTTCCTAATAGGAAGGTTTTATACGCCCAGTGTATACAGTGTTTGTATATATACGCCTTCTCGGGTGCCGGAATTCCTATCCAATACCTCATATCTGACCGGTCAAATATGAGTTGCCTTATTATCAGAAAAGACTCGCAGGAAAAGATGAATAAATGGGGTGAATCTATCGCGCCTTGTCATGACAAGAAGTCAGTATAATCACATTATAATCATATGCATCGAATAATATCATTACTAACATCGAGTTTGGAAAATCAATGTTTCTCGTCAAGTTTTTAGATTTTTGGCCTGAAACCTTGCGAGGCTATAGACAAACTGATGATCTATTATATGTTAAGAGTGAGCCCATCATTAATCTCGTGAATTCGCCTAAGAAAGAAACACGCTCCTCCAAGGAATTCCAGGGAACTCCAGGGAATAATCGCTCACATCAGCCTAGACTGAATTACCTCCGATCACCAGGAGCTGCAAACGCGAAGATCCGTCAGTCATAATGAGCCTCAGCTGCCCTACGTATGCATCAACATTCGGTACCATCGTCAGGTCCCCACGGGACAAACCATAGTGGGCCATCCACACCTGATATCACCTACTCAGTGATGAACTCCTCGAGCCTGAAGCCCACCTCCAGTGAGTTGAGCTTCTGTGACTCCAGCCAGGCCTTAGGGACAGATAACACGTCCGATGATGAAAGCAGACTGTCACAGAGGACCCGAGGCACTCGTTGTATCAATACGGAGTAGACCTAAGACGACATGCCACCTCCAATACCACACCACGCTCACCTCGACGGCACTCTGCAACAGCGCTGCATGTATGACCAGCTGAGGACCCCACAGCATCCCCAGCAACCCAGTAAGGATAGATGTTCCCAAGATCAACTAAGAGCACGACTCCTTCTCTAATGGGATACGCTACTACCTACCAAAGCGTGGGGACGGACAGCCCTCCAGGATGAATACAAAGGATATACCCATAGAGACCAGGAAAGCTCCAACTCGGCCGGGCGCAGCCACAACGTTTTGATCTGAAAGCGGAGAAACTTCGAACACACAGTTGAGGCTCATCTACCTGAGATGCCATGGCCACTATCCAAGAGCCCCATGTGACGACGTCAAAGTCACCAGACGCCACGAGGTAAGCGTAGAGGGGAACACAGAGGGCGTAGAAGGTTGTTGGTATACCACGGACTGTTGATGATGCTGATGCTGTTGTTCCTGATACAACACTCCATATCGAGGAACCCCAATCCTAGTATAAAGCTACTCTATATGTTATATATACATATATGTAATTAAAAATCATATATAATACGTACCATACCATTTCATACAATAACAATAGAGTTCGCAAGGATTTCACGACAGCCCTCTGAATGTCACATGAACTACTTTCAACCCACTATATTGTCAATAACATACCATACACACGAGTACGGGCTTTCACTATAGTAAACGCCCTTAAAACATATAAAACCGAAGAGCAAACACGCACAGCCCTTACCGTAGTAAACGCCGATTTGAGTTGATCTCAGTAGTAGCAGGACCAGGACACCAACGCTAATCCGAATGTTCGTCCATACTGTGTCCCCTCCGATCAGCATGACTCGAAGGAGGAAGTAGAAGGCAGTAGCCTTGCAGCATGCAGCCAGGACTGCTGCGTAGAAACTCTGTTTTAGACGGCTAATCAGAGTTGTCATTTATTACAAGTCAACACCGAAATCCCCCTCCACTAAAAGAGCCAGTCTGAATAAGTCGCTTTCCTCAGCTGAGTTAAGGAATTTTCTCACTACCTATAGAAATTAGAATACAAGTGTCCAGAAACTACCAGTAATCCCCCTAAATGGCCCCAGAATTTCCTCATCGTCACCAACACATGTAGTTGACCATGTACATATCAGCAACACGGACCGATTCACTGAAGTTCACCCGTTTCACGGTGGCGTAAAACTCGGTGAAAAACGCGATATTCACACTATGCAGTGGTCGTGAAATATGTTATTCACTATTTCTTCATATCACTAGTGAAACTCCATCGAATATCAGATGTACTACATTTCATTGCTACATGTCTCAACGAACTTCACGACTTGCACCTTCGATCAGTTCACTACCAAAAAGCTCATTCTGATTGAAATCATACAGTAGGACACTCAAAACCTTGTACGCACAACACACAACGACAACCTCGAGCACTATGCACATCACCTACTCGGTGAGCTGACTCTACTGCTAAGGTGAATTCGCAGTGAACACTCTCGCTGTCGGGACTATGAGAATCTATCAAAATGGTCACTATTCGTAGGGGAAGCCACTATACGGAAAGTCATTACAGATTATAGAGTAAACCATACCAAAAAATAGCCGATTCGCTTCCTATCATTCGGAAGAGCCCCTCAGTCACTCAACACGTCCGATAAACATCAAAAATAACGGGTCACACAGCAGGTAGTAATTTCCAGAACTTGATCAGAATCATCATGAAAAGGTAGAACTCAATCTTGACTAGCACATTGCCAGTAGTCGACGAGATTTCGTAATCCTCGAACAACTCCAGCATCACCAACCGCGCCTAAACAACATCGTATTGGTGACACGCACTAAACACAGCGGATACCACAGTACCCGACATCTAGTGACCGGAAATACGTGTGCAGAGGTAACTTTTCTACTCTACGACTTTCGAGCTACAATATTGAGAGGCTTTCTTATATCATGTCCGAAACCAATCTTCGACAACAATTCTCATCGCACTTTTTTCCACGTGTCCGACCCCGGAATAGAACCCGCGCCATCAACAGTTATCCACAACGAGGTAATACCTATTCGGTCTCTAGATGGCGCGTAAATCAAGGAGATGCAACTACCCTAGTCTTAGAGAAAAACGATAGTCTACGAGTGTATCGAGCAGTGTAGTAGACTCTCATATAATCACACGAAAAACTAATATACCATCACAATGGAATTTCACCTTCACGTAAATGATGTAATACTCCATGTAGACTATAAGCGATACATGTTTCGGCGACCGAGAACACAATTGTTCTCCGCGAAGTGAAATGTGAGATATGTTTTTCACCAGTGTTTTTCATATCACTATGGTGAGACTCCACTGCATAGAATTTCCCCTCGCATCACAACGACTCACCCGAGTAATCCACATGTGCGAAGTCAATCAATTTCCCTCTCATCTGGAGCTTCTCATCAGCAGCATCGAATGCCAGCAGAACAGATGAACACACAATTTCAAATGCTCCGTTCGCTTCCTCGAACCATTCAAGAATCCCCTTAGTTATCGCCACCGCCTAGAACACATATCTACCAACCTCCGAAGCTACGCACACAGTACCTGCCGGCCTAATGCTTCACGATCAATCCATATGAACCGACGAAGAGCCTGAATTATCAAACGATCGCACTACCACGACGACCAAGCTCATACAGTTATAATTTCAGCTGTGGTCCGTAGATCAGCGCATTCTTTTTTACTCAGATTCCACTGACCACCCCCTGGACCACCAGCAGCTCCATTAGTACCTCCATAAACAGTTTGTGAGATCAATACTAGCGTTGTAATGTATGGTCGCTTTCCTCAGCTGACCTCAGAGGCTTCCTCACTAATTATAGAGGTCTATATACATTGGAGTTTCACCCATTTCATGTAAAGTGGCGTAAAACTCCGTGAAAAACGCGACATTTCCGCCTTGCAATAGTCGTGAAATGTGTTTTGCGCTAGTATTTTTCATATCACGGGTGAAACTCCATTGTATATAAACTCCTATAATTAGCGAGGAAACTCAATATTATACAAACCAGGGTAGGAACCTACCACAATTTCCCGAAATTTTCTCAGAATTTTCATACTGTCACCAACATGTGTAGTTAACCATGTGCATATTTTCCCACGCTGATCAATACAAAGCTTATTATGCGGAAAACGCATAATTCATTTTCAAGCTATCATACATAGTACTAAAACCGAAATGATTACAGATTCTGAATCTGCGCGAAATTTTCTATCGTATAGTCGTTCGCGTTCTCTCTGTGCGTTTTGGACACTGCATAACAAGAACAGGTCACCCGTGTGAGGGAATCCCGACAAAAACCAGTGTGGGAAATATTCACATGGTCAGCTACATATGCTGCTGACAATATGAAAATTGTTAAAAATTTCGAGAAATTCTTGCTGGTTTTAGTACACCACCTTGCTTCACATATAAACCTCCATAATTAGTGAGGAAACTCCCAAGCTCAGCTGAGAAAAGCCAACATACCTCCCCACACAGCAAGAACAGCCACTCAGCATACAATACCCGCTCTTACAAAGAGCTGTCAACCTCACTGCGAGCTCCCCTGCACTACTTTCCCTGACCTTATCCAACTTCTCCTGTAACTGGTAAAAGGCCCAATCTCCCAGGTAGCGACCAGATGTTAATACGACTAACCTTGGCACCAGTGTAATCATTTTGCCAATACTTATCACCCAGTTTGACATCAATGACACAGGGCTCTCTCATACCCCGAGTCAAATCTTCAAGCCAAATTCGATACCTATTTTATCATCACCAAATTCCACAAGCCTGGTGAAGGATTCTCACGAGCTTTTCTTATCCTCGGAAAATCGTTGCACGCGTATACAAGACGGAACCAAAGGCTTCAATTTCTCCAGTAGATCCTTTTGCCGTTCAGTAATAGACGGAATCACCAATGGAGGATCCGCGACCAGCGAAAATAGTAGCGAATAAAACTGAAAAATCAGCTCTGAAGCGACCATAAGGGAAACTTCACCTCAGCCTCCTTAGTTTTAGTTTTCTTGATGATATACCCATCCCTCTCCGGATCGCGTGTTATTCCTCCTACCACCAAATCACTACCAAGCACATAAGATCACTCTCACCTGCATGTCCTCCCCCACTGACCACAGCAATCTCATTTCCAGAACCTGCGAGCCGCTGAGTGACCACCGACTCCCACTGAACTGCCCACCTGGGACAGACGTATCGCTGCCTTCTGGGGCCTCCTTTTCTGTCATATCTATGAGAAAACTCCGTACCAGCCAACTTTCGATCCACAGCAATGACTGTTATAACGCATCGCCCTCATTTAAACACAACGTTCTGATTCGGTCCTGCGCTAGGCATGTTGAGAAACTCCTTTTCAAGGTTGGAAAACAAACGAATGAGCTTCGCTCCGCTAGGCTCCCAAAACCTTCCTACCAAGCGTTGTCGGTGACGTGTCAAGCTTGAAGGAAGAACTGCGCTTTTTCCTATTGGGAGTTCGTTTGCCAGGACTTTGCCTCTGTGCAGCCTGGCAGGGAAAACGATGATAAATATCGTAAGTTTTTGGTGATGTCTAGATGTCGTGATGGTAATAGAGAAATAGCTCTTTTGAGTTCAACGAGCTTCCTGTAGTATTACATATAGCGCTCATATATCAGTGTTTGAAAACACGCACATGGTCAACTACATGTGTCAGTGAAAAAATGTAAATTCTGAGGATTCTGTGTAAAGTGAGGAAGCTTCTGAGCTCAGCTGGGGAGAACGAACATATATTCCTACTCCAACACTGGGGTATATATATAGCAATATACTCCAAAAGCCTTGGATCAAGGCGCCATCATGACACACAGAGAGAGAACTACATCTCCCCTTGACAGAAATAGGTCCTTTCGAACTATCAACAATAAACCGGCGCGAAAAACGTGTTTGAAATTTACTTGACTATTGCAAAAAGTATATATAGTAGAGGCAACAGTGAAGCCACCAGAGGCCGACCAATGCTGTGATGCGACTCAGTCACTAATACTGTATAACTCACCCTCCTAGGCAGCGGGACGATAGGGATATCCATGGTGCCAGGAAGAGCTGCCAAGCACGATGTCAGATTATGCAATGTTCGAATCAACGAGGTCTTAGGTTCCCCCAAGGGCACACTGCGCAATCTAGTAGGGCTACTGCCTTCCACTACCCTAAGAAAAGCATGCTACACAGCTAACATATTGCAGAGATAAAGTGTCCATCCTCGTCGGACTCCGCAACAGAGCTCATTAACGGTTAACTCATGGAAGGGGGAAGGACAATGAGAGAGCCCGCATCCCATTGTCGAGTGATTCGAGGGTGGTCTCCCCGCCGCACAGAGAGGTGAAGTCCGATATCCTGGCCTTTGTCTCTCTCCTTGTCCGTCCCCCTCCCTCAGCCTGCCCACAGTTTAAGATGTTGCTAACGGACCCTTAGAAGAGTTTTAAGCAAAATATACGGTCTGATGCAGTACCATTCAGCAACTAGGAATATATGATTTTCGCTGTTTTCAGCCCACCATAGATAGCACTACTATATTGTCCATGAACTCACTCGTTATCGAGCCGCTCTACCCCTCCATCACCGTCTATACCATCATCCTCAAGCAACGCTCGCCTGAAGACCACCATCACAGGCTCGTCAGGGCCCCCGGTACAATATGAGCGTCAACTCCTACATGCATTCCTCTGCTGATGCCGCTATACTGTCCAAATTATACCCTCCCTCTAACACAAGTGCCACTCTTGGTGCACTCCCCTCAGGGAAGCTCTCTATTAGTTGACGTGTGAGTCTGCCATAACACGCCGGTGTGACCTCACATTCACCTGAATAATCAACATCTCCTACGACACACATTCTGGTGGCCATCGCGCTATCACGAAATCGACTGATTGCATCCATGGGGACTCTCATCGGAGAATTTTCGGCTAAATTCGGAATTTTTCTAGCTCCAGCCATTCCCCACAAAAACAGCACGAATAGACCGTCACTATACTGAACACATGCTCACCAAGTGGGTCGTTTATACACGCGTCAAAACCACACGACACTAATATAAACTCTGGTTTGAACGAGGTCAACGCCGGCAGCACCTGGAGGCAGCCACTACCGATGTTATCAACGACACTCCGAACTCACCAACTTGTCGAAACAGAAGTGTAGCTCCTCATCTCCATACGTCCCATCGATCGGCACATTTAAAGTATATCCCCTAAAATAACGTCCGTCCTCCTCTGGTGATGTCCTTAGCCTACACAGCGTCCCCTGATCCCATCTCCGTCCAGTTACCAGATCCTGGATAAAATGTGCCACCATCAAACCGATGCACCTGCGTAGACGATAAGTCTGATGCTGATAAGGTACTGAGAAAAAGGGATTTCCACCACACAGTATTGGAGGAATATATGTTCGCTTTCCTCAAGAATTTGGTAGAAGTGTGCAGACACCAAGGAGTTTCTACACGATTTTTCTATCGCCACCAACACACTCAGTTGACCACGTGCGTATTTTTCCACGCTGCTTAGCAGCAGTGCTGATGACCCGGATATTCAATCGATGGCCCACGGGCGACCACCAGATGGGTTACCACTACTAAACGCCACTTCACAGGAAGTATGTAGTCCACACTGTGTGAAGCCCGTAGTGCAGTTTACGACCATCGGACCATCATCTGTCCACTTTCTTCAATTGAGCTCAGGAGTTTATATATATAAATTCGAGCAGAGGTGTACACCGACACATATAGCTGACCATGAGCGTATCTTCCCCCACTAGGGAATAATTCCCACATCTAGACTCCGTTCATGAAAGTCGATTTCCTCAGCTTACCGATATGACCAGAACGCCCGAATCCTCCTCAAATATACCACACGTCCCATTGCCATGATGGACATCCCAGTCCACTATGGCGACCCTCTCCACTCCGTAACGCTCTCGTAAGGCCTTAGCTGCAATGGCAACATTATTGAAAAAGCAGAATCTGAGAACACTGAGACTAAACCCTCAGCCAGAAGACAGTCCATCACCCCATCGCTTCTGAGCACGTAGCATGATGACCAGGCGGCCGTACGCAGGCGAATCCACGATCTACAGGGGAGTCCTTATCGACTATCTCCTCGACTAAGGCCAATACACAACCTGAGCAGTAACGAACCTACTACTGTGATCCCATCATAAGAGTCAATCTCGTAAATACTATCTACTCACAGAATATGTCCCACCGTACTCGTGCATACAGAGTGACAATGGTTTCATTCACTAGATATTGACGAGTGATGTAACTCCTTGAATTTTATTGTCATATGTAACGATGAGCATCACCGGTCCATGTGTATGCGACAAGACGCTAACCCACAAGAGGCCACCACTCGAATGAATTCGAGAGATGCTCCAAGTGGCTACCAGCTGAAGCCTTAGCAGCAGCAGGGCTCTCCTTGCAGACGTACGTATCCGCACCAAACGGGAATATGTAATTCTTCTCGGTGCTTCGCGGGGCCACGACATAGTTCATGACCTCTGACTCTCCTTCAGACGATGGGTTGTACGGCCCTGATAAACACAATCAGATAAATACTAACGTCATCTCCGACTATCGAAGCAGAAGCGATTCATATTGGAGTTCAATCGATGAATCACTTCTGCTATCGAATAGTAGAATCTACTATTG
>NW_003208655.1:518361-520126 GCF_000006405.1 Perkinsus marinus ATCC 50983
GAGCCCGACCAGAGATTCAGACACGTTCCCAGACTCTCACGTAGGAAGGAATTTTGAGGGATGTGGCCTTTCTGTGGCACCGTGTAGCAGCATGACACTACCTAGCCTGGAGGTGTCTGCCATCAAAGAGCTCCACTTTTTTGAGCCTGTGCGATACTACTCCTGCCCGGTGGTCCCAATGCGGGCAATATGCGGGTCAGACGTGGACATTCGGCTCGACCGTCGCCTATGAGCGGTCTCACCATCACCAAACCTTAGGTTTTTTGCTACTCAAAATGTGTCCTACGACTGCTATTGTCCCTTAGTGTGTGACCTGGTTTTTATCAACTCAACTGAAGGGGCCTCCCAGATTCCGTCACTAAATTCTTGCAGATCTGTCACTATTCTTGCAAGATGCATGAACAGCGCGGTTGGGATTCGCAACCGCGCTGGGCAGTGGTGTCACACCACGGTACGACGGGACCTCTACTGATGCGAGCTTAGTGGCTGGATCACAACAAGTGTACGACGCTGACTGTCAACGACTTTACGGTTCCTGTCACTTATACTCGGCGGCTGAAGACAAGTGGAGCATACCGAAGAAAGAGACTATGGCTTTCTGTGATGGAGTGTGTAAGGTTGCTAACTATGTCAAGATGATTACCAACTTACACTATGATACAAATATCAAGAAGATCGTCATCCACGTGGACAGCGAGTGTGTAATCTACCGTTTGCGACGAGTCAAAGCCCTACGTAAGATGAAGACTATCACAAGCCTCGAGACAAAGAGGTTGGAGGACGTTATCACCAAGATCAATGAATTGGGATCCATGGGTATAACAGTAGAAGTCAGACACATCAACGGTGACAAGAACCCGGCTGATGGCCCTAGCAGACCCCACGGAAATGACGCCCCCTCCCCAATGACCAGAACTGAAGTCCAGCATGCTGTTGCTACTGCTTCTATTGCTACCCTGGACGTTGTCTTCGACCCCCGTCTGACTGATGAGAAAGACGATCTGCAAGCTGTGGATGGAAATCCACCTATATGCAAAGTGAACGTGATCGACATTGAGCATTTCTTTGAAGACGAAGAGATCAAGCATTTACAAGATGCTGATGGGAGGTTGTCGACTATTAAGGCTACTCTGAGAAATGTGCCCCTAAATGAGAGGCCAAATGGTATGAGAATGTATTGCCTCGATGAGAACAACGTCCTGTACTTCACCGGTATCACCTCCATAGTCGACAAATCAAGAACGGTGACCCCGTTGCCTGTGATACCGAGAGGCCCGAAAGTACAAGAATGTCTACTTACACTACATGAAGGAGAAGGCCATGTTGGAGCTGCCAAGCTACTTGCTATCTATCAACAATGGTATTCCACCCCCAAGGTGCGACAAGTACTACGACGCCTGCTACAGTCCTGTCCCGTATGTCAACGTACAAGGGAAAGAGCCTGTACTCGTCGAGCAGGAGGAGTTGTTCGACCTCCTGGACTACACTTTGGTGTTGGCAGTTGCTATGTACTAGACCTACAAGGTCCCTTTCTCGAGTGTGACGATGATCCTGACGTCCCACAGAAGAAGTGGGGCTTGACTATGACTGATCCAGTGTCCTTCCATGTGTTATTCGATGTCCTCGACAACCCGAGCACTGGTGCCGTGATTGACTCGGTCCACAAGATTATTGCTATGAATGGCATTCCTCAGGCCGTTGTCATGGACCCGGGAAGTTGCTTTACTTCCAGTGATTTCAAGATGTACCTCAAGTCCCAAGCTAT
>NW_003208655.1:520226-541511 GCF_000006405.1 Perkinsus marinus ATCC 50983
TGGAGCACCCATGCATGTTCGTTCAGCAGCAACGAATGAGGGAACACCGAAGCCATCAATGTCGGTACTGCCTTGAAGAGCACCTCTCCTGATGACACTGATGACAATCTTGCACATGGCGATAGCCCCTTTGATGACCCCTTCACAGCAGCTGAAGACGGGGGCTATGTCACTCCCTTTGAAGATGATTATGACGACCTACCTCAACAGCACGAGGAGGTGAAGAGCTTGAAGACACAGAAGCGTGAGGGTACCACCGAGGTCATGACTGAGGCCAGAGCTGCCACTAGACTACCGGTACAGCAATCACGTATGCCCTTGACTAGAAGACCTGATGATTTGAAGTCCCAGACTGGGACTAGTCCCCCCCTTGTAGGCGACCACGCTGGTCCGACAAGGAGATTGCAATCTGAACATATTGATCGACCTGGTGCCCAACCAGCTGACTATTATGACTACCCCTCTCGACGTCGAGCTGCAAATTGGTATGATGATGGTGTCTATGCTGACGGTGACCACACTACCTCTAGATCAAGCAGATGGAGCGACGCTGAGTGGGACGATTGGCAAGAAAATCAAGACCGACAGAAGATCTCTAAGGTCATCTCTGATGTTGAATGGATGACTCCCGTGCTTGGAAAAGGCAAGTACTGGGATGGTTCGGTTGATGGCCTTGACAGCATTGCCTTGAGCGAGTTCCGGTATAAGCTAACTAATAGCCCTGACTACGAGTACCAGAACGAGTGCTGCAAATACTTTATTGTCAGACGAAACCTTTCTGACAGTATAAGGAAACTGGTTGATGTCTACGAGCACAACAGCGACTTACAGCCTGCCAGCTATCATCAACCCTATCGCCCGAATAGCCGATATTGGTCTGATCGACGAGAGCAACTATGGACGTATCTTACTACGGTATTCGGTGACTCTGATGGTGGATTCTTAGAAACTCAATGGATCAACATGTACCTCAAGAAGACTGAGCGGTTCATTGACTTCTACGCCACACATGAATCTATTGCTAAGGAGTTGGCTCGCACGAGAGGATATAAGACTCTGACTGAGCAGGAGAAGAGGAGCCACTTCTACAATTGCTTACCCCCTAAATTGAAGGTTTACTTGGACGAGCAAGGTTACTGGACTCCCGGTGCGGTTAGTTATGCTAAATTGGTGGTTTTGGCTCAGAGTTGGTGTAGAGTACACTGGGACAAGTCTGTCTCCGTTAACCATGTGGACGTAACTGATGCTACTACTGATGACAAGGTGGCCAGAGAAGTGCCTTCTGACCCACCTAAGCGCTTTGCACAACGAACTCGACCAGGAGAAGGACAACATGCGTTCCATCCTGCTAGGCTGAGAGTTCGAGAAGACGAGACGATTCTCATTGAGAATTTCTCAATGACCCGAGAAATAAAGAGATATTGCAAGCTTCATGCGGAAGATGTCTAGACAACTCCGGTACTCACAAGGCCGATACATGCTGTGCTACTATGAAGTACAAAGAGGACCGATGCAAGTTCTGTGGCCTGTTTCACAGTATCAAGTCGAAGTGTCCTGAGAAATATGACTCCTATCAAAAGAAGTGCTCTCGCTGTGGACGTGTAAACCATGGCACTATGGCTTGCTTTAGCAACAACCCTACGGTTCAAGGCCTCTCGGTGGTTCTTATTGATAACCCAGGCATGGGTACTAGCCACTTCATCGACTTCGAGATCAACGACTGTCAGAAACCATTACGAGCATTATTGGATAGCGGAGCTGCCATGAGCGTTATCCACGAGGCCGAATTGACGAAGATTCCTGATGTTGTTATACAACCCACCGACTTGGTGGTGCGTACTGCTGATGGAGGAAGCCCAAAAGTAACAGGTATCGTCCGGAACCTGAAGCTGACTTTCGCCGACGATACAGTGGTCTACGAGAGCTTTGTTGTGGTGGACACTCCTCTATCCCATGCTATTTTGCTGAGTACGAATGCCTTACGAGGAGTCGGAGCTGTCTGGTTTATGACTGATAAGGATAATCTGATGTTGCTTGGAGGAGACGCCAAGTCCTCCATCGCTGCACAGAGACGACACCGTGCTACCAGGACCTACTCACCACAGCCCATTGACTATGGTGTCGTTGAGATCTGCGACTTGGTTGTTGAGCCCCCTAAACCAGGAGCCCCTCGTCGAGATGCCTATACTTCTACGACTTCCATCCCCAACGACTTGATGGAAGAGATGATCATTAGCAGCTATCCTCAGGCCGAGGACGATGACGACCTCTTGAACAAAAAAGGCCTTACCGCTGACCAGAAGGTCCAACAGACGAAGATTGAACAAGCCAAAGACATTGCTACTGAAGACACCAAGCCCTTCAAGTGGAAATTGTTACCTTCAACGCCGAAGAGCCGGCTGGGACGTTTCTGTTTGGATGTGCCCTGGATTGATGATCGACGACCTGATGGTAGACTAAACGGCATGGCCATACAGCGAGCTATTGCCACTGACTCAAGACTACGTGATAAAGAACGTGCTGCCTATCTGGAGGTTATCAAGTCACTATATGATGAAGGTTATGTTCGACACGAGAGGCGTGATAACATCGAGCACCTGATACCGAGCTTCCCTGTGGTGAGACCAGATCATGCCACTACTAAGGTGCGATTGGTTACTGATGGAAGCACTGGCCTGAATCGTCTATGTCGAGATGGACCTGTTATGAACGATGACCGACTTGGTATGACCCTTATGAGCAACCTCCATCTATTTAGACTGAGCCCGTACGTGATCCTAGATGACCTTCGACGTGCTTTCTATCAAGTCAAGATTGATCCCGAGAACGAACCCTACTTTGGGATGGCTAACAAGTACGGCTCTGAGATGCTATACGGTGTATGGACGGCCATGGGTTTCGGAAGCAACTACGCTCCGAGTGCTCTTGGGCAAGTGCTGACTACCATCATTGAATTGAACGACTTTCACCACTCTGACGACCATGATGTCTCGATCCTCGGCGAGGTGGCGCTACAAGTCTTGGATGACTACAACCTATCCATCAACCACGCTACCATAGCTGATGAAACACCTCCGATCGAGGGTGACCATAAGATTATTGCTTCTGACAACGCCGCCCAGTCCGACGGTACTACAATCCGCTCACATGTAAGCATCTATGTCGACGACGTGCAGTCCAGAGGGGATACTATTCCTCAAGTCGAGGGTATTGCCCGCAAGGTCATGGGTGGACTCCGAGACCATGGGTTCGAAGACAATCCAAAGAAGAGGATGAAGAGTTGGTTGTCTCACGAAGGCCACTACTTGGGCTACGGTGTGAAGGATGATTATATGTTCGTCGACTATCGACCTAACCTGAAGTTACTCGAGAAGAAGGGAGGCGATTTGACTCGAAGAGAAGCCTTCCGTCTCATCATGGCCTACTACGACCCTATCGGTTTAGGAGTTGAATTTGCTGGACGTCTACGATATCTAGGACGACAATGCTACCAACATTCCACTTCGTGGGATGCTAAGATCGATGATAACTATGGCACCGAACTGATAAAGCTATGCAAATATGCAGTGAAAGAATCTGCCAAGGCTACTACGACGCCAAGGCACCTGAACATCGAGACCATCTACGTCTCTACTGATGCGAGCTTAGTGGCTGGATCACAACAAGTGTACGACGCTGACTGTCAACGACTTTACGGTTCCTGTCACTTATACTCGGCGGCTGAAGACAAGTGGAGCATACCGAAGAAAGAGACTATGGCTTTCTGTGATGGAGTGTGTAAGGTTGCTAACTATGTCAAGATGATTACCAACTTACACTATGATACAAATATCAAGAAGATCGTCATCCACGTGGACAGCGAGTGTGTAATCTACCGTTTGCGACGAGTCAAAGCCCTACGTAAGATGAAGACTATCACAAGCCTCGAGACAAAGAGGTTGGAGGACGTTATCACCAAGATCAATGAATTGGGATCCATGGGTATAACAGTAGAAGTCAGACACATCAACGGTGACAAGAACCCGGCTGATGGCCCTAGCAGACCCCACGGAAATGACGCCCCCTCCCCAATGACCAGAACTGAAGTCCAGCATGCTGTTGCTACTGCTTCTATTGCTACCCTGGACGTTGTCTTCGACCCCCGTCTGACTGATGAGAAAGACGATCTGCAAGCTGTGGATGGAAATCCACCTATATGCAAAGTGAACGTGATCGACATTGAGCATTTCTTTGAAGACGAAGAGATCAAGCATTTACAAGATGCTGATGGGAGGTTGTCGACTATTAAGGCTACTCTGAGAAATGTGCCCCTAAATGAGAGGCCAAATGGTATGAGAATGTATTGCCTCGATGAGAACAACGTCCTGTACTTCACCGGTATCACCTCCATAGTCGACAAATCAAGAACGGTGACCCCGTTGCCTGTGATACCGAGAGGCCCGAAAGTACAAGAATGTCTACTTACACTACATGAAGGAGAAGGCCATGTTGGAGCTGCCAAGCTACTTGCTATCTATCAACAATGGTATTCCACCCCCAAGGTGCGACAAGTACTACGACGCCTGCTACAGTCCTGTCCCGTATGTCAACGTACAAGGGAAAGAGCCTGTACTCGTCGAGCAGGAGGAGTTGTTCGACCTCCTGGACTACACTTTGGTGTTGGCAGTTGCTATGTACTAGACCTACAAGGTCCCTTTCTCGAGTGTGACGATGATCCTGACGTCCCACAGAAGAAGTGGGGCTTGACTATGACTGATCCAGTGTCCTTCCATGTGTTATTCGATGTCCTCGACAACCCGAGCACTGGTGCCGTGATTGACTCGGTCCACAAGATTATTGCTATGAATGGCATTCCTCAGGCCGTTGTCATGGACCCGGGAAGTTGCTTTACTTCCAGTGATTTCAAGATGTACCTCAAGTCCCAAGCTATTGCCTATACCTACCTACCACGAGATGCTCAACATCTTGGAGGCTTTCATGAACGGGTACATGGGACTATATTGCAACAAGTGAGGAGTCGGTTGGCGAGAGCTGAGCTGCAGGATGAGCCCATAACCTTCGTGACTATTTATAGTGAAGCTGTGGCCAGTGTGAACCGCCTCCCTCTGAACGACTTTGGAGGACTAACCCCCTTCGAATTATATCATGGACGACGCCCTCGTTATCTTGCTGGTTCCTGCACTGGTGAGGATGCTAGACTAGGTCAACAACTTATTGATGAATGGTTGCCCGGCCTACGACGTGATGAACAAGATGTTCTAGAGTCTGACCTACAAATGCTATGCGAAGAAATCTATGAGCGACGATGCCAAAGTATGACTGACTACTTCGACCTCTGGAAGGAGCGAACTCGAAGATGCCGACGTTACCAACTAAGACCAGTATTGTCATTAAATTAAGAATATGATATGATTAAGTACGGGATCCTAAATCCCAGGTATAAGGTATGATTAAATGTGGGATCCTAAATCCCAGGTTCTATGGTGTGTCGGACGTCCCGTCCGAGATAGGCCCACCAATGGCCAGTAAGAAGCTGATAGATGAACTAGTACTATTGATACCCCCTCTTTTTGATCGACTATTCAACAGCCCAACTGTGGTTTGCTGATTTCGCTCGGATTACATGCATTTAGTGATTTCCCATAGTGAAACGGCTGAAACGGTTGTCTCCTTTTTGATTCGAGGATTAGATTAGAATTAGAGTCATTACTTGTGATTCGTGATATTCTCGTGAGATTTGCCTACTGTGCCTTCCTTGGTTACAGTAGATCTCTAGACTATCAAGCGTTTCGACTAGCCCCTTTCGTAACTGGTTCTTCTAGTTGCGTTTCCTTCGAGTTGGAGTCACGGCATTCAACCTCGAAGTATTGACGAACGTGTCGTATTTGCTCTCTCTTGAGCCTTCAACAGTTTACAGGTACTTCCTTGCCTACCTCTAGGCTCAACCCTTTGCGACACATCTGCTGCCGTCCGACTACTGTGTGTTTGATTTACATCCACTTGAACCACAACCTTTGAGAACCTCCCCACACATAGTATTCGACGCAGTGGTTCCTTTTCGTTGATTTTACGGGACGTTCTGCTTCGCAGGTCGATCCTTCCGGCTCGACACGCCACCCGTAAGGGTTGATGCTGACACGCGACCGAAGACACGCTAGCTGTAGTGGTTGTTAACTTTGCACGTCGGGATGTAGTAGAGAATGGGTGCAGCAAGGTGATCGATGTGGTACAGGAGCATCGTCTACGTGAAAGTTCAGGGCATCGGCCCCGTAAGGGTTAGAGTACGGTTACCCGCCGTGAGCTAATCTCGTGAAACATCGCAAATTGGCAGAGCCACTCATAAGCAACAGTCGCCAATTTAAGTTCATTTAATAAACAGTCGAGATAGAGGGGAAGCTCGGACTAGACTACGTACGACCGGAATTGGAATTTAGCGGAGTAGACAAGTGAATCATCGAAAACAGCCCGTGTAAGAGATTGTGCTGCCCAAGTTAGTTTGGTCTACGCCCTCTGCGTGCAAAGCTGCGTTATTCAGTGATTAACCCTGGAGCGAGAAATGAGGATCGTCACGATGGTTTATGAATCTTCGACCTGATTGGAGAACCAAAAGTTGATGGCGTTAGTTTTAGTGTAGTGGCTACGCCGTACCCTATAGTGTGCAGGCACAGCGCTGCTGCCTAGTCAGCTTGCTTTCATGGCCCATCACGATCACTATCCTTTGCCGGAGAATTGTAAGCATTCGATCTCGCAATCTGGGAGATTGCCTCGGAGGTCGAATCTGCAAGTTATATGTTCTCGTCTGAGACTACGATTATGCTCAGAACTTGTTGTACCGGCTACAAGTACGACCTAGCATATAAGGCGGTGACGAGATCATTGAAGAGTATCGTCTACTAGATCGCCGACCTGTACACTATGGATTGGTCGCGACTCGCGATTGTAAGCTATCAACTATCGGTAATGTCGCAGCTCCTGTGAGATTGCCCCCAAGGGATGTCGAGAAGATTCAAGTGGCGGAATTCACACACTAGGAGTCATTTTAGATGAGGTGGACTCTTGAGATGTCGCCATCTGAGGGGAAGAGATTGTGACGCATTTTGATGTATTCACTTGAGTATTGAGATCGAATAACTCAATAAAAAATGGCAATATTCTCGCTTTATTCAATGCGTATGATGCTCATATCAAAAGGAAACGCACTATCTTTTGATAAAAGGCTCATGTTAATGTGTCATCAATCGCTAGTCATCATCCTTGAGCTAGCAAAGTGCATGCAGCATTCCAATCGGCGGCACGTCGGTCTACTCTACAGACTATTCGGAGTTCTGACTGACTCGTCGGAGCTCAGCTGTCAGGCGGTTACCCGGATAATGGCTTTAATGCAAGTGCTACGGGCTCCTCCCAAAAAAAGAAGAAACCGCAGATGAAAGCGGGGAATGGAAAATAGGAAACCCCACCTGAAACCCGACGGGAGGCCTGAAACCCGAACTATTATCCAGGTTTAAGATGTTACTCATGTGAACCAGAAACCTGAAGCACTGGCCATACCCAGGAGAGCCTCTCCTGGGTACGGCCACTACTTCAGGTTCCTCTCCTGGAGAGGGCGCATCATAGAGTCCATGAGTTATCAGTGAAGTACTTGAGAGGAAAAACCAGGGCACGCAAGGAAGCGCACGTTGAGAATGTGTTAAATCCCTCAAAGGCATGAATTTGTCTTAATCTTGGGCACGGGAGAGTTTATGCTACGACTTGCATTCGACTCGAATGGATGAAGTGCTTTACCGAGTCCTACGAGGGCACAAATTGTAATCTCACAGCGTGGCATGACGAGGCTGATGGAATGGGACGCATCACATTGTGATGGTTACAATCACGTATTGTGCACGCCCAGTTATTGGAGTTGCACTGCAAGAAGTGGCTTATGTTCGTAGATCTCTATAGATACCACGAAACCTGGATGCGTGAGTCTTTGAGACTCAGTCTCGGCGCAATTAGCGTGCACGCATACTTGTCTCTGTTCAACTGTTGAACTTCAACAGGACCTGGGGCCCATTTCACAAGCGTCCTAATGTTAGGATTTTAACCCATTAGGATGCAATTTAAGGATAAATGGCGTTCACGAGGGCCCTTTCCTTAGGCTGGGTTAGGACATTAGGATATTAGGATCCTTACCGTTAGGATTTAGGACATTAGGATGCCTTTTTCCTTAAAAATTGGCCTTTAGGACGCCCCGGCTTTCACAAGCTATATTTTTAAGGAAATTTTCATCCTCACGGTAAAGTACCTCGGGGGGGGTACTTTACCGGCAATCCTAAGGTTAAAAGTGTGCAAGACGACTCGCTGCGCTCCGCCAAACAGTCGTTGGTTCGAAACTCTGCATGTACATTTTTAAATTAATTTGTAACTTAAACAAAAATCTTACAACTATTAACAAAACTCGACAATAATTTCGATACTCATTTGAAACTTCATATGAAACTACTTACAAATACTCATCTTGGCTAGAGTCAGGCGTTTTGTTACTGCAGGACTCCTCCATAGCAGAAAAGGCCCTCTTAGCAGAAACTGAAACTTCGCCCCACGCTCTACCAGCTTGCTGCCAAGCTACCCAAGCTTCCTGTTGAGCCATGAGTGCCCTCTTTCGTATCTCCTAGTTCCGCTTCGTCAAGATCCATTACGCGTATCAGTTGTTAATAAATCTGCTGAATGGCGCCTTGAGGCACTACCTTTGTGGTCCATGCTTCGATGAACCGATTCGTATTTCGTTAGAAGTAAGTATAAAATGGTGGAGTGGTAAAGTTTGTGTTTGGTGTTTGGGAGATCCTGGTTCGAATCGCGGTTATATAACGTTTTTGTGTTTAATTGCCGTAAGGATTCCTAATATCCTCAGATAGCACATCCTTACGTTGAATCCCCCAATTCTGTACGACCCCAATACTGTACGACAGGTAGATCTCGCTCGCCCAGATGTAGCCTCCCAACACTGTACGACGTGAAGAGTTGATTTCATGCGTGTTCCAAAGTTGTACGACACAAAACGGCGACCTAGCGGTGTGCTGGTTGATCCTGTCACCTGCGGTGCCAGTTGCTAGTCTACCTGCCACGCTGTGGCAGACTTCACGTTCTCGTCCGGCATGGTCCTGCCTGACACACTCGTGATGGTGGCTTACCACTATTACTAGATTGGTCTTGAGCCAGTACCACTGGCTTGAGTGCGCACTGTTAGCCGTGCGCACTGGTCTGAGTTTGCCGATGTAGACTAGGGTGCTAGACTACTCTCTGATGCGCTCTCGCGCGTTACTTTGCATTGCTTCGAGGGGATTCGAGTTTGCAGGGTTGATTGGTCCGTGCACCCCACTGAAGTGGGGACCCCGCACGGACCCGTCGTAGTTCGAACCTGCGACCTCTAGAATGAGAGTCGGACTGAATAACCACTAGAGTAATACCTCGCTTAAATAATTGTGTTTCGTCTTGGGTCGCCAGTCTCTAGTACCGTACACCGTGGTGGTTAGTTAAATCACAGTCGAAGACCTTGTGCTGCATATTATCACCAGTACTTAGTACGAGTATTAACTGTCAGAGGTCGGATATACGTTAACCGTATGGCAGAGCATGACACTGTCCATGAGACTAAACCAAATATATACGGTCTACCCCTACTACGATGATACAGAGAACTGAAATTACTCAGATTCGAACCTGCATCACTCGAGTGACACCCCGTCACACTAACCATTACACCAAACTCACTACACATACTAAAAGTGTACGAGTCGCCAGCCGAAAGTTGAGTGTTGCTTGGTAGCACTGAGCATGGACTTACAGCCTACTCAGAGCCCAGAGGGCATTGTCCTTCTCACTAGTACACTACTGACCGCTGTGCCACCCAAGTCGCTGCCCTACTCCGAGTGCTGAACCTTATTCCGCAATATAATCTCACCGGGATTCGAACCTGGGTGTCTCGAGTGATAGCGCACGCCCTTAACCTGCCAGACTAGAAGGACTGTTGAAGAAGAAGTTGCTTGTGCAACATGGTTCACATGGAACCGATGAAAACTAAAACGTTAATAACTTTTTATTGAGCCTATAAATCGAAAATCCGGCTTCACAGCGATGTTCAGGAGATCGAGATCTGTCGATTGGTGAAGGAATTAGTGGGATTTATAGGCTAGATCGCGAAATCGGCTCCAAACTTAGACATTTTTGGTGGGAGCTCCTAAAGGTAAAAAATAATCGCGCATATGGGGACCCCTCCCCCATGCGCGGCGGTCGATAAGGGCGGAGAGGCGCCATCCACCAAGACAATTCAATTCAGTCGTAAGTCCAATAGCTAGATACAATGTTATCGTTCATCCCGTTATCTCGGTAAGAGTGACAGCCTGTCACGGACAGGCAGTCAATGACAACATTGTTGAGCGCTTCAAAACTACGGTCTTAATGTGTGTTACACTGAAGAATAGAGCACATAACGGTTGGATGCCGTGAACTGTATTGACTAATACAGCACAATAGCAGGACTGAAAACTAAACCGGTACTGGGAATTTATGGGGAATATATGTGACGTGAGATCTTTGGCGCTGCAAGAGACCTATACTGCCTCAATTGTATATCATACAACAGTCATGACGGAGGCTCTACCCTCTCTCATACATGCATTGAAGTTGATTACATTAAAAATCACAATGTGAAAGAAAACTTTTTCGATAAGATTACATCAGGCGGGGTCCTGCCTCGTATTCTCGGAAAGAGGAGAGACCGCCTACTCTCATCTTCCAAGCAGGAGAAAATATGCTGCCTCATCTCAGATTCCCGAAATAGAAACTTGTCAGGTTTTTGATGAGGCGAAGCAGCATATGCCGTTAGTCGTGCCAACACGAACGCCCCACAAAGATTACTTCCAATGGTTTGCTGTTGAACAGAAGGGCATACCACCTTAGCACCAGATCCGTAGAGCTGCCTCAGCCGTACCTTCATGTAATCCGAGACCTTAGCCTGCTCTCCGTATGAACTATCAAAGTAAAATATATCACCATTAATCCGCACCGTGCAGGTAAAGTGACAACCGCCGTCAGATATTGGCTGCAAGACAACCAAATCATTGTCAGGCACAGGGGAAACCCATAGCCCGATAGCCATACTGCCTGAGCTCGATTAACCTTCCTCTTGAACTTGTGTTCGATACGGGTCATCCAAGCCTCTATCACCTGGTCGGAAATGCTCGAGTCCTCGACAACCAAATTCTCTCGATCCTGGGTCGTCAAGAGCAAGGTCGTACCCACTTCTCTCCCCGGAAAAATACGCCAAGTTGGGAAGGAGTTCCGTCCTTTATCGCTCTTACGGTCAGTTCCGTCTGAGCCCGACTTCTCCTGGGAAGGTGGTTGAACTGCGATACCCTGAGATCCCGCCTCAGCCTGAGCTGGCATCGGAGGAGCCTCCATTAAGGAATTTTCGACTAAGGTGTTGCCCGCGAAAGCAGCTGCCACCTCATTGAACATGCGAAGTAAGCCATCATCCAAGCTGGAACCCTCGGGTACCCCGAGCACCACAGTGTCGTTATTTGGAGGCTCAGAAGATTCCGAATCCTGCGAGAATTCGACCGCATCGTTGAGAGTCACAGCTGCGAGGCGCTTTCGCTGATTCACTCCCGAATAATTGGGACCAAAGTCTGCCTTGCGCTTCGCATCAGTAGCAGGCTCAATAGTAGGGAACTCTAGAGACTCCGCCTCGTCAACTTCGCGACGCATATCCTTCACGATCCTCCTGATGGAAGCCCTTACTTTATCGAACCAGCTCCCGAGGCTCGCCGAATCTACTCTGAAGCGACAAACTCTGCGCAGTATCGCGTCATTCTCGAGGTATCGAGCTTCACGAGGCCAGATTTCCCCCTCTCGCATCATAAGTAATTCGGCCCTCGTCTCCTTCATGAGATCATGAACCACGCTTATCCATGACCAGATTGTAGGATGGCTTGATCCCGGAAAATGACCGTTCCAATGGTTGTGGAATCCCTCCTGGCCATTATTCGTCCGCGGTAGTTCTTGCTCAACGCGCAAACGCAAGTTCCACAATCTTGCTGGATGAATGCCTTTCATGCCGTAGTAAGGGCGGAGGTACTTCAGAAGAAAACGACGGTCGTCTCCCGAGAGTTTGTCGCAGATGAAATCCATTCCCAAGTCCACGAGATCAAGCGGAAGAAAGGGGAGCGCCAATATGTCGTAGTAAACCTCTTCTCGCAGAGCCTGCTGCTCCTTAGAAGCAACCGGCTTCCGTATAAGGCTCTCGAACTTCCGCCTTATGTTCTGGCAGAAGTGGAAGTAGCAAAGAACAACCTTTCCTTTCCCGAATACGCCTTCGAAAGCTTTTCTCACAGCGTATTCAAAATCCATCATGCAGCTCCCCACATCCTGAGTCAGCGATCCCTCTATCGCCGCAAAAAATCGCTCGTAGGTATTTCCATTCTTTCTCGGGAGAATAGCGTAGAATAGAAGAAACATGCGACCACAGTCAAAGCGGACCATGACCGTGAATTGCTGGGCCCAATGAGTCGGAGAAGTCTTGAACGTCCCATCCACAGAAATGTGGAAACCTTCTCCGTCGTTCTTCATCACGTCCTTCACCCAAGGATCCATCCAGATGATGAGGCGATCCTTATCCCCTTCGCCGCTATCGAACAATAAGGTTGACCGACTGAGGCCCCCAGCATTCACATGGACAAATGCAGAGGGCAAAGCCGCCAGCCCTTCCCGACTGGATGGGGCCGTCGGTAGCCCGAGGGAAGTTTTTTTTGTTTTGCGCAAAGTCTCATGTATCGCTTTGCGACTCGGTAACCCCGCTACCGCTGCATCGTCCATGCTCGGAGTCACCTCGTGAAATGGCTCCATGACACGTGCCCTCACCGACAGCTTTTTAGCCCGCTCCTTCATCTCAATGTAGCCTTTCATGGAAGGCGCATCCGGATCTCCGCATGTGTGAGAACCTTTGACAGTTGCGGAAGCGAGCCTTACATCATCTAGGTTACCCGTCACGACTAGCCGAGCATGACACTTGCGATATCCATTGCTCTTACAACCACGATACCTCTTACAACGACAAGAAACCGAGCCTCTCTCTCGAGCAGGCGGGCGATCGCTATTCCCGGCGGCATTCTGGTGGTAAAGGTATCCCCTATATGAGTAGAGAGTTGTCCCCTGACGTTCTCCGGGAACTATTTCCAGCCGTGAGGCCGCTGCTCCGTCAGCAGGAGGTACGTTGACCACCATGTCAACCTGATCTGCAACCTCACGCAGCTGAGGCGTCTCAGAGATGTGCGAAGGTGGAGTGGTATTCATACTTCGAGGTTGGAAGGTGGGGAAAGATAACTACAAGAGAGTCAATCACCTTCTAACGGGCCTTCAAGGCCGGGCCGGAGCGCACGCATGTGCATAGCTAATGCCGCACAATACGCTGGCACAGAGACTCACTGGGTGAATACCCGTAAGGAATTCTTACGAATACTCACCCAGTGTAATACTTAAGAGGGCAAATTGCTGACCGAGGTCGATTTACACAGCAGCGATATGGCAAGGGCAGGACGGAAGAGCTGTTGAGCGGTTGAGCTGTCGAATTAGTATTTCGACAATCCATGACTCACGATTCCTAAAGAGTAATTCGGAATTACCCAACAATCCACAATCTTTTGCAGCATAATGCTGCCAGCATTGAACCGAATAATCAGCCCCCATCGTAGAACGATCCCGTATTTTTATCGCATTATTAAACCCAGGATGATGACTGAAGCGATAGGAAACTGGAGACTTTCCAATGGAGGGCAGATTGAAGAGCTGTAATTCATCTTCGCTAAACAACTGGTAAAATTCACCATGTGAAATATATGCCAGACTAAGGCAGACCTATACCTAGCACGATTGAGTTGGCAATTCAGATTGAAATGCGTCGGGATTCGATACGGTCCCAGCGCCGCACAACCAGCGCTCGCTGTACAGTACAGCCTGTACTTGACACTGAAGTATTTGCGTTGTCTCAGAAGACGCGAATACTTCAACAGCTTATGCTATGCCAGCTTCGGTGGTGGAATTTTACTTATGTTCCCCACCGATATCATCAGTTGGATAATATCCGGTTTATGCACGAGTGCCAAGCTGACACTGTCAACGCCACATTGTGGAAGATGGCGCACGACTTAGGTGGAAGTTTATAAAATTCGACAATAATTCACCGAATCTTCATCACCGTCGCTAACACGTGAAGTTGATCATGTGTATATTGCCCTGCGAGCTCACAGATAAATCCACTTACCTGGAAGGTTTTCCTCGTGACTCACCAGTCATGACACTGCTGCATTGTTGTCACCGTTCTCTCTCCTCGTTGAATGTACGGGCTCTTCATTCTGAGATACTCCAAAGCAGCTCCTACCAAAGCGCAACGAGAGAGACCCACCATTGCGACTGGACCAGTCGTACAGTATTGGACAGGGCACCCAAATGCATGAATCCGTCGTACAATATTGGAGGGTACTCCATGGACATGTTCGGGCGAGCGAGATCAACCTGTCGTACAGTATTGGGGTCGTACAGAATTGGAAGTACCCTTACGTTAGGTAAGGACGTCTTTAAGTATAGGATCCTAACGTTAGGTAAGGAAAATCTAGTGAAATAGCCTTAGTTAGGTAAGGACGTCCTAAGGTTAAAATCCTATACGTAAAGACGTCCTAATCTAAGGACGCTTGTGAAATGGGCCCCTGCTGTGAGGAGTCCTCACTGAGGACTGGCGATCCGAAATTCAGAAGGGAGCGGTCGTACGCCTACTGACCATTTATCTGGGCGGTACTGAGAAGGGCACAAGATTATCAAAATGGTCGACTGGTATCCCGACTCCGACTATGTGGTTGACAACCACTGGTTGTTGGTCTTGACTTCTGTTGCCGTTTTTGGGCCAGCTGTGGGGCGCTGACGATTATCATCTCGACATGGAGGGTGTTGAGTCTCTCCATTGGTTACATTCTTCATGGACTAATGTGCATCGATGCCTGTTTAATGAAGTCGTATTGTCAGCGTTAGGCTTTCAAGTCGCCCACATCCTGGTCATAACAACTGCAGCGATTGAATTGCTGAGACTGTCACTCCCATCATCATGACTATTTTTTACATCGATCTTTGTCACTACAATAGTCACAGCATTGTACTCCATTCAAGATCCAATATTGATGTATCACCTGAATTGATGAAGGATGATCCGTCACTGACTTACCCTCACGACAGACTCGTTAAGTCTGCCTTGCGAACCTATGCGTCCGAGTTAGGGATTTCAATACCATGCTAGAGGCTAGTAGCCTTAGGTTACCGCGTAACCCAGCGTGCCTCACGTGTCTTAAGTTGTATCTCACAAGTTAAGCCATGTGTAGTTTTTGAGTGTAAGAATACCGATTACTTACTAGTCTATCCATGGGCCATAGACTATGGCATAAATATCAATGGGCCTCCCATACAAATCAACAAACTCATTTCGTGAATGCTCGAAGTATTTACGAAATGAGTATTATACTCGAGACTCAAATGAAATATCCATTAAAATTCATTTCAGTAACAAGTCTTAGCGCATCCGCCAACCATCGCATTAGCGCCATGAATTTGGTCAAGTCTTATCCTTGACGTCCGCCAATGTGTGGACGGTGTAGATGTGGCGTGGAGACTCCACCGGAATAGGGAGATTGCTTCGCCGATGAGCTTCACCTGGTGGAGTTCACCAACTCGGTACCTTGAATAGATAGATATATATGATCTCTGATCATTGATCTGCCTAGTTGCGGAGCAAGCAAACCGAGCGGAGTCCGCTCAGTACGACATACAGTACTGTAATATACTGTGCAATGTTTTCAGTAGCCGAGTAGGTTAAAAATCTAGGCCGCTATCCAGATTTCTGAGCTTTGAATTCTGCAGTTGACATTATTGCGTATTTGGTTAGAACTTCAGCGCGATGCCCCCCTTCGTACCGGAGCCCTAGTGTCAGCGCTCCTTCATGATGAGTCAACATTGCTTGTCATAAAGTGCCTCTCTCATCATAGCCTATACTCGAGACCCGTTTCACGCATGTACACGGGAGAAAAAGTGTCAATTGTGGTTGACACGAGTACATTCGTGAAACGATCGATTGCATTCAGTCTCTCGTGAAATCTTTTGAGGACTACTGTTGTCACTCCATCTGGCTTTGTCCACCGAAGCTGAAGTATCAAAATCAGATCAATTGCCAATAAATAGAATTATCTGATTTATCAAGTGACGATTCGATCACGACCTCGAGTAGATCCGCCCACAGCGTGTGCAAATATGTACACGCGACTTGTCCCTACTTACTCTATCGATTCCGTGAAACACAGTATATCAAGCACCTATGGAGTGCTGACTCACAACAACATAACTCGTGCAAGTGCCCATATGAACAGAACCTCAGAGGTTCTGTTTATATGGGCACTTGCACGAGTTAGAGGAGCGTCGCTCTTGTGACTCGCATACTCTTAATACGTTGATCATGCATGCTGATGTGATCGTAAATTTATAACGGATTAGTTGTTGCTTCGCTGTTGCGAGTGTGCGTGAGGTGCAGTGTGCGTGCATTCGCAAGCGTAATAACGATTAATCTGAACGCACAAGCCAGAAGATTTATAATGCTAGAATGGTCCGCTTCCTCCCGGCTGGTGGTCTGTGGTAGGAGGATCTGCCCGCTCCTCTGGGCCAGTCTGTTAGCTGCATTGTATCGATTGTTCGCTATACGTGAATCGACTCCGTTCGGCCATCATCCGCTACCTTTCGTTGTAACAACGACGTTGTTGCCTATGCGGCATACACAGTATAGAGTGAGCGCGAGAGCCTCAACCGTAGCTTATGTGCGCAATGCGCACTGCGCATGCGTCAAACGATCGATTGCGTATGGAGTGTTTTGCGGGATTCTCAGAGAATTATTCTCTTGTGGATTATCGTTGACATCCCTGCCAACCTTGTCGACCGCTGCAAACTTAGCAGTGCTAAGTATTACCTTACGCCCGTATCTACCTTCACAAACTGTGTTGACCGAGTCGCTAGCATCGACTATCTATAGTATCAATCGACGACGCGATCACGACTCCGAGTAGATCCATCGACAGAAGGTCTAGGTCGCACAAGGCGGTTGTGGCACAAACGCACAACGGTTGTGCAACAACCGCTGTGCGGAATCTGACTCATTAGGACGTTGCGCCGAGGATTTTCTGCGATCCAGGTGAATTTCTCCTTTCCATCACATATGAAGCTCCTCATCACCCTGCTGTTGGGGTTACTCTCCTCCGCGGTGGTTGGAGACCATCGGACTCACCCGGTGTCGGAGCCCCATACATTGCGCGCGCTTAATGGGGTGGTTTACCGGAAATACCAGGAGGGTGATGACATATCCCTCCTGGCAAAAGAAGACCGTCTTCCAGATTGTGATCGTTTCCCATGTTGGGTCGCAGTGCCCAGCGGAACTAAGGTGCGGATACTATAAACTGCTTTACTCTGTCAGAAGAAGTTATAGTTGTATTTAAAAACCATCGAAAAGAGCGTACCAAATCCTTCGTCGAGCGGCTCGTGCATTGAATGCAATGCAATGCATTTCCGCTCGGAAGCCAACGGTCGGTCTTGCAGCACTATCGATTCGCTAGTGTGAGTTAGAAATGCACTCAGTGCATCTCACTGGGAATAGCCGGCTACACTCAGCAGTTTACGATAACTAATAGTCATTGACTATTGCGGAAAGATTCTTTCCCCAGACTGTCATCGGCGTGGTCAATCTGGAGATCCCAGAAGATGACCCACCTGAGGAGGTCAAGACTGCAATCAAAGACCACAGGTAAGTCCTACTATTGAGAGAGGATCTAGCGGTCCGACCTCTTCGTTTTCATAGGCCGAAAGGGAGCAAGAGTGGAGAGATTGGATATATACGTCTTGTGAGCCGACCGCCGTTCAACGAACGGTGGTCGCAAACTGGACTTTCAGGTTTATGTCGTCGAAGCTTGGCGGAGACAAAAAATTGCATCGACACTTCTGTCTGTAACCTTCAAGGAGGTGATAACTGCGATGGACTCCCCTGTTGACCTGTGCAGTCTCTATTCCCACGAAAGATGGCCATTGAGAGTATCCTTCAATGTTTGTTGTCCCTCAGTTTCCCAAGGCGTACCCGAACTGGGGTGCAGTCTACCTACTGGTTCGCCGCGACAACCAACCCGCGAGAGAACTTTATAGGAAGGCGGGGTTCATCATCATACTGGGTGCGTTTCTCCGTGTCTTGCTTGGCTCAATACATGTAACCGTACATATGAAGTAGAGCAGGGCTCGAGCTTTCAAGCTTCCAGCTGCTGTGACTCGGCATGAAGCTCAGATGTCGTCCAAAACTTCAAAAATAATATGCAATCTGATACACCCTCTTTGAATCCTCAGATACTCCCGGAGATGCTTATCTCATCTACGCGCGCTATAATGAGGGATAGTGCTTCGAATATGGGGCTGACCTGCGACCCAAAGCGTTCAGGCCTTAGAATGTCTATTTTGCTAGCCTCGCTTCCAGCGCCTTTGTTTGAAAGGCATTTTTCATTACCCGAGCCCAGCTCGTAGATACTTTTCAGCGAGAAGTGTTAGTCTATGATAGGCTTGCGATTGTTCGTTCCATTGTCGTTATTTGCTGAGTATTGAAGTCGATTTTTAGTGAGGCCACCCTTTCTGGTTCGATTGATATCAACGAATTGTGTTCACTTGTAGTGCCAGGCCTGGGTGAACGGAAAGCGAGCTCTCCGTTCACGTATCTCAAGTATCTCACGAGCAGTTTCGTAGGAAATAGAAGGTTAACTCAATAAATTGGGTTCCAAGGTCTTCGCCTATAAGTGATACAGCAAATCATAGACATGATGCGTTCTGTGATGTCTTCGAACTCACGCTCTCGGGTGAGGAACTCCAGATTCGGTACGTCTGGTCGCACATGCTTCACTTATCGGGACCATTATCCCTCATGTTGATGTGTTGTAGATGACCCGAATTCAATATATGGCTCGATCGTTATGAGCCAACTATGATCGGGCATGTTGTCCATTAATCACGATATCTATTGGTTTTGCTCAGCTCATATGGACCGCGTTTGGGTGTGGGAAATGACGTATGTTTTGGTAAAGTCTAGACGGTAATACGCTACATCAACACACTCCATTGACAAAGTGTGATACATCGTCGGAAGTACATCTTCACTGGGGTCTCCACTGGAGACTCTCCAGTCTGGCGATTCTCAAGCTGCTTGGACTGTAGATGGCTCGCGAAAACCGCCTTCATTCCAAAACCGCTAATATCCGTCATTAGAAAGCCTTTCTGCCACGTTGTTATTCTGTGGGCCTCAGTCGAACAGTCCCATCACACACTATTTCAAATAGGACAGTCACTGTCCCATTGGGACACACCGTATGTCACTGATGAGCGAATGAAACTTTCGGACTGCGGACGATTGTATTGCTTGTCTAGTAGCAGGCATATCTCGCAATGGCTGCTAGAATGTGTGAAACCCACAGCGTGAAGCTCTCCCACAGAGCCAGACTGTCACGAATCGGGACTCACGATGTTGCAGCCGGGATCTTATACCATGCTCAAGGCTGCTGGTGCTCCAGCGTGCTTCACGTGAGAACCTCGGCACTTGAGCCATATGTAGTTACTAGATGTGAGAATACTGATTACTCACTACTATATCTATGGCCTCACATACAAGTCAACAAAGTTATTCCGTACATGCTCGAGACTCAAATGGAATGCTCATAAAAAATTAAATTTAATAACAAATTTTATCCCATCAGTGATGTATCGCATCAGCATTAGCAATTCAGTCAAGCCTTATTTTTCACGTCCGCCAACGGGACAGGCTCATTACTGCAGACGGTGTAGCTGTGACGTGGAGGAGTTGAATGTCACCCAAACCGTAGTTTTGAACAAAATTGAGAAATATTTCAAATTTTTCAGAAAAATTCTGAAAAATTCAGTAATATTTCAGGTGAAATATCTCACGGTCTGGCGGCACCTTACTTGAGCCACCCTGCATCGTCTACGTGAAAGTTCAGGGCATCGGCCCCGTAAGAGTTAGAGTACGGTTACCCGCCGTGAGCAAATCGTGAAAGATCGCAAATTGGCAGAGCCACTCATAAGCAACAGTCGTCAACTTGAGTTCATTTGATAAACAGTCGAGATAGAGGGGAAGCTCGGACTAGACTACGTAGGACCGGGATTGGAATTTAGCGGAGTAGACAAGTGAATCATCGAAAACAGACCGTGTAAGAGATTGTGCTGCCCAAGTTAGTTTGGTCTACGCCCCCTGCGTGCAAAGCTGCGTTATTCAGTGATTAACCCTGGAGCGAGAAATGAGGATCGTCACGATGGTTTATGAATCTTCGTTCTGATTGGAGAACCAAAAGTTGATGGCGTTAGTTTTAGTGTAGTGGCTACGTCCTACCCTATAGTGTGCAGGCACAGCACTGTTGCCTAGTCAGCTTGCTTTCATGGCCCATCACGATCACTATCCTTTGCCGGAGAATTGTAAGCATTCGATCTCGCAATCTGGGAGATTGCCTCGGAGGTCGAATCAGCAAGTTATATCTTCTCGTCTGAGACTACGATTATGCTCAGAACTTGTTGTACTAGCTACAAGTACGACCTAGCATATAAGGCGGTGACGAGATCATTGAAGAGTATCGTCTAGTAGATCGCCGACCTGTACACTATGGATTGGTCGCGATTGTAAGCTATCAACTATCGGTAATGTCGCAGCTCCTGTGAGATTGCCCCCAAGGGATGTCGAGAAGATTCAAGTGGCGGAATTCGCACACTAGGAGTCATTTCAGATGAGGTGGACTCTTGAGATGTCGCCATCTGAGGGGAAGAGATTGTGACGCATTTTGATGTATTCACTTGAGTATTGAGATTGAATAACTAAACAAAAAAAATAGCAATATTCTCGCTTTATGCAATGCATATGATGCTCATATCAAAAGGGAATGCACTATCTTTTGTTAAAAGGCTCATGTTGATGTGTCATCAATCGCTAGTCATCATCCTTGAGCAGCTCAAGTTGAGCTAGCAAAATGCATGCAACATTCCAATCGGCGGCACGTCGGTCTACTCTACAGACTATTCGGAGTTTTGACTGACTCGTCGGAGCTCGGCTGTCGCGCTGTTATCCGGGTAATGGCTGTAATGCAAGTGCTACGGGCTCCTCCCAAAAAAAGAAGACACCACAGATGAAAGCGGAGAATG
>NW_003208655.1:541611-546606 GCF_000006405.1 Perkinsus marinus ATCC 50983
CAGATTCGGTACGTCTGGTCGCACACGCTTCACTTATCGGGACCATTATCCCTCATGTTGATGTGTTGTAGATGGCCCGAATTCAATATACGGATCGATCCTTATGAGTCAACTATTATCGACTCGATCATAGTCGATCATGCTCGATCAGATCGAGCATGTTGTCCATTAATCACGATATCTATTGGTTTGGCTCAGCTCATATGGACCGCGTTTGCGGTGTGGAAAATGACGTATGAGGTGGTAAAGTATAGACGGTAATACGCTACATCAAGACACTCCATTGACAGAGTCTGATAATCACTGGAGTCTCTCCAGTCTGGTAATTCTCAAGCTGTTTGCGTTGTAGGTGGCCGGCGAAAACCGCCTCCATTCCAAAACCGATAATATTCGTCATTAGAAAGCCTTTCTGCCACGTTGTTATTCTGTGAGCCTCAGTAGAGAGGTTTGATATAGTGTGTCTGATTGGACACACCGCATGTCAGTGACATGATGTCACTGATGAGCGGAATGAAACCTTCGGACTGAGGACGATTCTCTTGCTTGTCTAGCAGCAGGCATATCTCGGAATCGCTGCTAGAATGTGTGAAACCCACAGCGTGGAGCTCTCCCACAGAGCCAGACTGTCACGATGTTGCAGCAGGGATCTTATGCCACGTTTAAGGTTGCTGGTGACCTACCGTGCTTCACGTGAGAGCCTCGGCACTTGAGCCATATGTAGTTACTAGATGTGAGAATACTGATTACTCAATAGTAGTGAGTCACTACTATATCTATGGCCTCACATACAAGTCAACAAAGTTATTTCGTACATGCTCGAGACTCAAATGGAATGCTCATAAAAAATTAAATTCAATAACAAATTTTATCCCATCAGTGATGTATCGCATCAGCATGAGCAATTTAGTCAAGCCTTATTTTTCACGTCCGCCAACGGGACAGGCTCATTACTGCAGACGGTGTAGCTGTGACGTGGAGGAGTGGACTTGTTGTCTAACGTCAGGATCCCATCAAATTGCACATAGTGGGATAGCGTCTCCACCTGAATAGGAGTTGTGAATTGCCCGAAAACAGAAGTTCGAGTGTACCATGTCAGGTTTTGAACAGACCATAACAACACCACAGCCACCATCATGCCGTAATAGAGAGATAACTTCACCAATGAGCTTCAAGTCAGTACCTTGAATAGATGTATGACCTGTCTAATGCCAACGTTCCGTCCCAGTGAGCAAGTTTTACTTTTTCCAAAATCCTTCAATATTTATATTATATTATCGTCATACTCTTTAAATGAATATAGTATATTTTATACGCGATGTTAATATAAATACATAAATGGATCAACGAGAATCTTAATATTGAATGTGCAATTCACCCCAGCTTACAAAGAAGAGATGATATTCATCTTGAACGTCACCCGACGATATAATAATCGATCATTCTTACATCTCAAGCAGTCATCAATGAGAGCGAACTTTGGTCTATGATAAAGTAGTCGAGCCAATACGACTTTCTCTGCTCCGCCTCGGACAACGTGTGGCGACCAGAAAGCTTATCGAGTTCGCGTGACACCAATAAGTCAATACTAGGATGGTTACTAACAGCTCCTCACATATACGCATGCACTGAGCTACTCTGTCCTCGTCAGCAGGGCTCTCTGGAGGGCCATCGGGATATCTGTAAACCTCTTGCAATTCTTTAGGCGTCTACCTGCAACCTACGCGATCTGTTGCTTAGCGCTGGACTCTCTCAGCATATACAATTTCTGAGGTACTAGTACAACCCCATGTTTGGGACGGGCCAGCTCACCAACGCCTGCAAACTGCATATAACGATACACGTGACCGAAAGCCACTCACATATCGGCCATGTCCCATTAAGTGTACGAAGGAGCGCCGACTTGCCACTCCCACCTGATGGATCATACGCTGAGGAAACGTGTGGGAGTGCTATTACTAGGTCCCATCAAAGCGATACAACAACCCGGGTTGAGGTCCAGTGTAAGCGATTGAACAAGTATCGGGCCAGAGGGGCTTTGAATCTGTTCAGTCGTAGTCTGAATCATCATCATCAGTCCTTTAACTTTACAGTGAGGCCTTTGACGCTGATATTAGTCATGCGCACCTTGAACTTCCGATGGCTCCGTGGTAAGGCATTGGGAGCTGTAACCAACAGTTGGTGGAGTTTTTGAACCTGCATCAACGTGTATGGCCCTTGATAAAGGAGCGCAGGGTAGCCAAATGTTTGTATCTTCACTGAGCCCGAGCCCTACTTTGGTGTAAAGCTTATCTCCCGCCTCTTGTGACGTTCTGTCGTCCATGAACTGAACGAATGCTGTACCTATCCAAATCACGTCCAAGATCTAACATCCTCAGTAGTAAAGCTCCGATACTACTATGACTACTACTACTACTAATCAGTCTAATAGTATAAGAATTTCTTCCTTTCTTACATAAATTCATCATGATCCTTGCTGTCCAGAAATACGATATTATTATCCCTCAAGAGGATCGATGAAGGGCATTTATTGTTTTTATGAATAATTAATTAAATTAAAAAATGCGTAATTCACACCTTGTGGTTGCATGTACTACGTGCGCTAAACCTCCATCCACCGTTATGTATCGTGTGATTCATAGCTTAACTGGTTAAGAGTGTGCTTCCACGTGCTCGAAACAGTGGTTCTATTCCCGGGCAGGGTCATACTGATACCCCGTATGCACTACGTGCGCTATAGTATAGCTGTACGGTACAGCCTGTACCTCCTTGCATCGTCTTATATTGTATAATCTCACAGCTCAACTGGTCCAGGGGCCGTATGCGGATCCTGATGCAACAGGTGAGTCAGAGTATTTACTCAGATGAAAAAATCAGATGGTGAGTATTAACCCCTGATTCGCTGATTTTTTACTCTGGAGCGAGAAATCAGGATCATCGCGATGATATGTGAATCTCCGAGCTGATTCGCGAATCTAAAGTTGATTTTTTGGCTGATTAATACTCTTACTCAATATGCCTTGCTCATGAGGCTGATTTTTCGGGTGATTCCATTAAATCTGAGTATTTTCGAGAATCAGGGAATCAGAGATTGGATCAGACATTTTTGACAAGACGAAGAATATAGTCGCTACGCCCCACATCCGAAAGTGACATTTTCAAGAAAGGAGGGAAATGTCACTTTGCGAGGGTAGAACCTGGTAAATTCGCCCCAAATTCATGAGCATTTCCCGTTCCGCTATAACAATGACAAAATTGTGAAAGAAGATCTTTTGTCGCACGTGTACACATCCGTACTTCAAACTTTTCAATATGTTCACTCGGAATCCGACAATCCCTCAAGAGGATCGATGAAGGGCATTTATTGTTTTTATGAATAATTGATTGAATTAAGGAATGCGTAATTCACACCGTGTGGTTGCATGTACTACGTGCGCTAAACCTCCATCCACCGTTATGTATCGTGTGATCCCATAGCTGAACTGGTTAAGGGTGTGCTTCCACGTGCTCGAAATAGGGGTTCTATTCCCGGGCAGGGTTATACTGATACCCTGTATGCACTACGTGCGCTATAGTATAGCTATACCTCCTTGCACTGTCTTATATTGTATAATCTCACAGCTCAACTGGTCAAGGATACCCTTTCACTTGATCAAAGCCGAGGTTCTATCCCCCGGCACGGTCATTCTAAGCACCTAAGCCATCGCAAGCAGCAGAGGAGGTTTACCGTGGCGCGCGCTGAAGTCGTGAATCAAGGTCGAGAATCAGAATCAGGGTTTGGTACCGGGGGTCCGGACCCCCGGTACGAATCAAGGCAAAATAACGTGGAAAAATGGAGATACTCACGGCGTGAGTATGATTCGGAATCACACGCTGAGTAAAAATCAGATTCTGAATCTTTGGCGTTCTCGAGTTGAGTAAAATACTCACGAGTATGAGTTTTGAATCACAATCACGTTGAAAAAATCTAGAATCATGGTTCTTACTCACTGGGTTGAGTAAATACTCTGACTCATTGGTTCACAATCAGAATCAATGGCTGAGTATGATTCTGAATCAGGAATCATGATTCTGAATCAGGAATCATGATTCTGAATCAAGAATCGAAATCAACGCTTGAGCGAAATCAGGAATCAGGAATCGTACTCGCGAATCCTGAATCTGAATCTGGAATCAGTAATCATACTCACGAATCATGAATCTTACTCATGAATACGGAATCTGAATCAACACTTGTGAATCATGGTGTGAGTTGAATCAAAATCGGAAATCAGGGGCCGTATGCGGATCCTGATGCAACAGGTGAGTCAGAGTATTTACTCAGATGAAAAAATCAGATGGTGAGTAATAACCCCTGATTCACTGATTTTTTACTCTGGAGCGAAAAATCAGGATCATCGCGAGGACATGTGGATCTCTGAGCTGATTCGAGAATCTAAAGTTGATTTTTTGGCTGATTAATACTCTTACTCAATATGCCTTGCTCATGAGGCTGATTTTTCGGGTGATTCCACTGAATTTGAGTATTTTCGAGAATCAGGGAATCAGAGTTTGAATCAGACATTTTTGACACGACGAAGATTATAGTCGCTACGCCCCACAACCGAAAGTGACAATTTCAAGAAAGGAAGAAAACGTCACTGTACGAGGGTTGAACCTGGTAGATTCGCCCCGAATGCATGCACATTTCCCGTTACGTTACAGCAATGATAAAATTTCGGAAGAAGATCTTCTGTCGCACTTGTACACATCCGTACTTCAAACTTTTCAATATGTTCACTCGGAATCAACTAACTCCGGGTTTCTAACTCAGAAGTTCTAAGAGGAAGCTCAGCGCTAGAGCTTCCTTCTAGAGCTTCCTTTGATAACCGGTAGCGTGATCGGGTGTCGTTATCGGACAATCCCTCAAGAGGATCGACGAAGGGCATTTATTGTTTTTATGAACAATTAATCGAATTAAGGAATGCGTAGTTCACAGTGTGAACTTCACACCGTGTG
>NW_003208655.1:546706-551551 GCF_000006405.1 Perkinsus marinus ATCC 50983
AAACCAGGGCACGCAAGGAAGCTCGCGTTGAGAATGTGTTAAATCCCTCAAGGGCATGAATTAATCTTAATCTTGGGCACGGGAGAGTTTATGCTACGACTTGCATTCGACTCGAATGGATGAAGTGCTTTACCGAGTCCTACGAGGGCACAAATTGTAATCTCACAGCGTGGCATGACGAGGCTGATGGAATGGGACGCATCACATTGTGATGGTTACAATCACGTATTTTGCACGCCCAGTTATTGGAGTTGCACTGCAAGAAGTGGCTTATGTTCGTAGATCTCTATAGATACCACGAAACCTGGATGCGTGAGTCTCTGAGACTCAGTCTCAGCGCAATTAGTGTGCATGCATACTTGTCTCTGTTCAACTGTTGAACTTCAACGGGACCTGCTGTGAGGAGTCCTCACTGAGGGCTGGTGATCCGAAAGTTAGAAGGGAGCGGTCGTATGCCTACTGACCATTTATCTGGGCGGTACTGAGAAGGGCACAATATTATCAGAATGGTCGACTGGTATCTCGACTCCGACTATGTGGTTGACAACCACTGGTTGTTGGTCTTGACTTCTGTTGCCGTTTTTGGGCCAGCTGTGGGGCGCTGACGATTATCATCTCGACATGGAGGGCGTTGAGTCTCTCCATTGGTTACATTCTTCATGTTACTAATGTGCATCGATGCTTGTTTAATGAAGTCGTATTGTCAGCGTTAGGCTTTCAAGTCGCACACATCATGGTCATAACAATTGCAGCGATTGAATTGCTGAGACTGTCACTCTGATCATCATGACTATTTTTCACACTGTGCAATTTTTTATAGCCGAAAAGGTTAAGAATCTAGGCCGTTATCCAGACCTCTGAGCTTTGAATTATACAGTAGACGTTATTGCGTATACGGTCAGAATTTCAGCGCGATGCGACCCTCCAATGGAGGGCCTCCATACCGGAGCCCTAGTGTCAACGCTCCTTCATGATGAATCAACCTTGCTTGTCACCTCTCAAAATGCCTCTCTCACCATTGCCTATACTCAGGACTCGTTTCACGCATGTACACGGGAGTGAAAGAGTGTCATTTGTGGCTGACATGACTCATGTCACATGAGTACATTCGTGAAACGATCGATTGCATTCGAAGTCTTTCGGGAAATCTTTTGAGGACTACTGTTGTCACTCCATCTAGTTTTGTCGACCGGAGCTGGAGTATTAAAATTAGATTGATTGCCAATAAATAGAATTACCTAAATTATCAAGTGACGATTCGATCACGACCTCGAGTAGATCCGCCCACAGCGTGTGCAAATATGTACACGCGACTTGTGCCCACTTACTCTAACGATTCCGTGAAACACAGTGTTTCAAACACCTATGGAGTGCTGACTCACAACAACATGAGGTTCTGTTCATATGGGGCACTTGCACGAGTTAGAGAAGCGTTGCTCTTGTGACTCGCATACTCTCAGTACGTTGATCATGCATGCTGTTGTGATCGTAAATTTATAATGGATTAGTTGCTGCTTCGCCGTTGCAATTATGCGTGCAGTGCAGAGTGCGTGCATTCGCAAGCGTAGTTACGATTTGAAATCGTAACTACGCTTGCGTAATTAAATTATGAGATCCACTCGAATCTTCATTAGAGGAATTCTCTGAATGCACAAGCTGGAAGATTGAGAATGCTAGGATGACCGCTACTAGCGGTCCGCTAGAGGTAGACTCTAGCGGTCCGCTTCATCCCGGCTGGTGGTCTGTGGTAGGAGGATCTGCCCGCTCCTGTGGGCCAGTCTGTTAGCCGCATGGTATCGAAGCTGCGCGGCGCCAGCAGAGGCGCTCGTCGGTTGAGGCTCAGCCTCAACCGTGGCTTATGCGCGCATACGTCAAAGTTTGACGGTCAAACAATCGATTACATTTGGAGTCCTTCGCGGGATTCTCAGAAAATTATTCTCTTGTCAATTATCGTTAACATCCCAGCCAACCTTGTCGACCGCTGCAAACTTAGTGCTAAGGAATACCTTACGCCCGTATCTACTTTTAGAATTGTGTTGCCAGAGTCGCTAGCATCGACTATTTATAGTATCAATCAACGACGCGATCACGACTTCGAGTAGATCCGTCGAGAGAAGGTATAGGTCGCACAAGGCGGTTGTGGCACAAGCGCACAACTGTTGTGCGGAATGATTCATTAGGACGTTACACCGAGGATGTTCTGCGATCCAGGTGAATTTTTTCTTTCCATCACACATGAAGCTCCTCATCACCCTGCTGTGGGGGTTACTCTCCTCCGCGGTGGTTGGAGACCATCGGACTCACCCGGTGTCGGAGCCCCATACATTGCGCGCGCTTAATGGAGTGGTTTATCGGAAATACCAGGAGGGTGATGACACATCCGTCGTGGCAGAAGAATACATTCCTCCAGCTTGTGACCTTTTTCTATGTTATGTCGCAGTGCCCAGTGGAACTAAGGTGCGATTATTATAAAATGCTCTACTCTCTCAGGAGTATGTATAGTTGTATTGAGAAAACATCGAATCGACATACGGAATCCTGCATCGAGCGTCTCGTGCATTGAAATTTAATGATTGAATGGAGTGCAATGCACTTCCGGTTTGAAGACAACGGCCGGTCTCGGCGAGACCGTCTCGCTCACTATCGATTCGCTAGTGTGGGTTAAAAGTGAATTGAGGATAGTAGGCTGCATCCAGTAGTTTACAATGACTATGCCGGAAATAATTCCCTCCCCAGACTGTCGTCGGCGTGGTCGCTATGGACATCCCTGGAGAAAACACACCTGAGAAGATCAAGACTGCCATCAAAGCCCACAGGTGAGTCCTACATTGACGGTGGAGTTATCCTCAAACCGTTTGAGTCAAACGTTGTCTTCATAGGCCGGAAGGGAGCAAGTCTGGGAAGATTGGACTCATAAATATTGTAAGCCGAATGCCGCCACTCGGTTGTTTTTTCGAACGGTAGTTGCAAACTGGACTTTCAGGTTTATGTCGTCGAAGCTTGGCGAAGGCAGAAAATTGCATCGACACTTTTGTCTGTAACCTTCAAGGAGGTGATACCTGCGACGGACTCCCCTGTTGAACTGTGCAGTCTCTATTCCCACGAAAGATGGCCATTTGGAGTAGCCTTCAATGTTTGTTGTCTCTCAGTTTCCCAAGACGTACCCGAACTGGGGTGTAGTCTACCTACTGGTTCTCCGCACAAACCAACCCGCGAGAGAACTTCATAGGAAGGCGGGGTTCATCAACATACTGGGTGAGTTTCTCCGTGTCTTGCTTGGCTCAATACATGTAACCGTACATATGAAGTAGAGCAAGGCTCGAGCTTTCAAGCTTCCAGCTGCTGTGACTCGGCATCAGATGTCGCCCACAACTTCAAAAATAATATGCAATCTGATACACCCCCGTTGGATCGCCAGATACTCCCGGAGATACTCATGTCATCTACGCGCGCTATAATGAGGGATAGTGCTTCGAATATGGGCTGACCTGCGAGCCGCAGGATGCGACCCAAAGTGTTCAGGCCTTAGAATGTCTATTTTGCTAGCCTCGCTTCCAGCGCCTTTATTTGAAAGGCATTTTTCATTACCCGAGCCCAGCTCGTGGATACTTTTCAGCGAGAAGCTTTAGCCTATGATAGGCATGCGATTGTTCGTTACATTTCGTTATTTGCTGAGAATTGAAGTCGATTTTTCGTGAGGCCACTTTCCCCGGTTAGATTGATATCAACGAATTGTGTTCGCTTGTAGTGCGAGGCCTGGGTGAACGGAGGGCGAGCTCAAGTAACTCACGAGCAGTTTCGTAGGAAATAGAGGGTTAACTCAATGAATTGGGTTCCAAGGTCTTCGCCTATGAGTGATACAGCAAATCATAGACATGATGCGCTCTGTGATGTCTTCGAACTCACGCTCTCGGGTGAGGAATTACAGATTCGGTACGTCTGGTCGCACATGCTTCACTTATCGGGACCATTATCCCTCATGTTGATGTGTTATAGATGACCCGAATTCAATATATGGCTCGATCGTTATGAGCCAACTATGATCGAGCATGTTGTCCATTAATCACGATATCTATTGGTTTTGCTCAGCTCATATGGACCGCGTTTGGGTGTGGGAAATGACGTATGTTTTGGTAAAGTCTAGACAGTAATACGCTACATCAACATACTCCATTGACAAAGTGTGATACATCGTCGGAAGCACATCTTCGCTGGAGTCTCCACTGGAGACTCTCCAGTCTGGCGATTCTCAAGCTCTTTGCGTTGTAGATGGCTCGCGAAAACCACCTCCGTTCCAAAACCGCTAATATTCGTCAATAGAAAGCCTTTCTGCCACGTTGTTATTCCGTGAACCTCAGTAGAGAGGTTTGTAACAGTGTGATGGGACTGTCCCATTCAACGGTGTGTCCCAATTTGGGACACACCGTATGTCACTGATGAGCGAATGAAACTTTCGGACTGAGGACGATCGTATTGCTTGTCTAGTAGCAGGCATATCTCGCAATGGCTGCTAGAATGTGTGAAACCCACAGCGTGAAGCTCTCACACAGAGCCAGACTGTCACGAATCGTGACTCACGATGTTGCAGCAGGGATCTTATACCATTCTCAAGGCTGCTGGTGCTCCAGCGTGCTTCACGTGAGAACCTCGGCACTTGAGCCATATGTAGTTACTAGATGTGAGAATACTGATTACTCACTACTATATCTATGGCCTCACATACAAGTCAACAAAGTTATTCCGTACATGCTCGAGACTCAAATGGAATGCTCATAAAAATTAAATGCCCCGGGAATCCCGACGTGCAAAGTTACTACTACATCCCGACTCGGGATGTAGTAGAGA
>NW_003208655.1:551651-565103 GCF_000006405.1 Perkinsus marinus ATCC 50983
CCCGAAATTCGGGCCATCTACAACACAATTCGGGCCCCGAATTCAATATATGGCTCGATCGTTATGAGCCAACTATGATCGAGCATGTTGTCCATTAAGCACGATATCTATTGGTTCTGCTCAGCTCATATGGACCGCGTTTGGGTGTGGGAGATGACGTATGAGGTGGTAAAGTATGGACAGTAATACGCTACATCAAGACACTCTATTGACCGGATGTGGTACATCGTTGGAAGCACATCTTCACTGGAGTCTCTACTGGAGACTTACCAGTCTGGAGATTCTTGAGCTGTTTGGTTTGTATAATATTCGTGACGGATTCCACATTTCTATGGCTAAGTTGAATCTCTCATTACGGTTTCCGTCTGAGCCAGATGGCTCGCGGAAACCGCCTCCATCCCAAAACCGCTAATATTCGTCATTAGAAAGCCTTTCTGCCACGTTGTTATTGAAATAGTGTGTCTGATGGGACATACCGTATGTCACTGATGAGCGCATGAAACTCTCGGACTGAGAACGATTCTCTTGCTCGTCTGGCAGCAGGCATATCTCGGAATCACTGCATGTGCGAATCACTGCGAAGAATGTGTGAAGCCTACGGCTTGAAGCTCTCCCACAGCGCCAGAATGTCACGATGTTGCAGCAGGGATGTTATACCATGCTCAAGGCTGCTGGTGACCTAGTAGGTCAGACCTACCATGCCTTCCGTGAGCGCCTCGAAACCTGAGCCATATATAGTTACTGGATGTAAGAATACTGATTACTCACTAGTATATCTATGGCCTCACATACAAACCAACAAGGTTGTTTCGTACATGCTCGAGACTCAGATGGAATGCCGTAATAGGAAGATAACTTCACCGATGAGCTTCACCAAATCGGTAACTTGAATGGGTAAATATATATCTAAGCCGTTATTCAGATTTCTAAGCTTTGAATTCTGCAGTAGACATTATTGCGTATACGGTCAGAATTTTAGCGCGATGCGACCCTCCGTACCGGAGCCTCAGTGTCAACGCTCCATCATGATGAGTCAACCTTGCTTGTCACAAAGTGCCTCTCTCACCATTGCCTATACTCAGGACTCGTTTCACGCATGTACACGGGAGAAAGGCTCTTTCTGAAAGAGTGTCATTTGTGGCTGACATGAGTACATTCGTGAAACGATCGTTTTCATTCGAAGTCTTTCGTGAAATCTTTTGAGGACTACTGTTGTTACTCCATCTAGTTTTGTCGACCGGAGCTGGAGTATTAAAATTAGATTGATTGCCAATAAATAGAATTACCTAAATTATCAAGTGACGATTCGATCACGACCTCGAATAGATCCGCCCACAGCGTGTGCAAATATGTACACGCGACTTGTGCCCACTTACTCTATCGATTCCGTGAAACACAGTGTTTCAAACACCTATGGAGTACTGACTCACAACAACATGAGGTTCTGTTCATATGGGCACTTGCACGAGTTAGAGGAGCGTTGCTCTTGTGACTCGCATACTCTTAGTACGTTGATTATGCATGCTGATGTGATCGTAAATTTATAACGGATTAGTTGTTGCTTCGCCGTTGCGAGTATGCGTGAAGTGCAGTGTGCGTGCATTCGCAAGCGTAATTACGATGTATCTGAATGCACAAGCTAGAAGATTTACAATGCTAGAATGCTCCACTTCCTCCCGGCTGGTGGTCTGTGGTAGGGAGATCTGCCCGTTCCTGTGGGCCAGTCTGTTAGCTGCATTGTATCGATCGTTCGCTATACGTGAATCGACTCCGTTCGGCCATCATCCGCTACCTTTCGTTGATGTCGGTCCGACTATGTCGGACCGTGCGGCCCTGGCTATGCGGTATACACAGTATAGAGCGAGCGCGGGAGCCTCAATCGTAGCTTATGTGCGCATGCGTCAAACGATCGATTACATTTGGAGTCCTTCGCGGGATTCTCAGTGAAAACCCCTCTGACTCGGGAGTGTGGGATTGGAGAACCAGGGTGTCATTCGCCGAATGCTAGGATTCCCGCTGTAGCTGAGATTGCCAGTCAATCACCTGTGCAACTACAGACTAGTTGCTAGTGCAAGACTAGTATTCTGACTATCTGATCTGCATATTGACAATCAGAGACTCCGTAGCTAGCGAATACGCCGAGGTTCTATGTGGTCGGGTAACGCATGGTGTGACCATGGTTTGACACAGCTGCGGTCCCGACGCACATCCCCCGGGTAGGGTGGGTGTAGATAAAGCTCACCAAGTCAGTTGTGCATCGCTGCTCAACATGTGACGAGGTGGATGATAGCCACAGGCTGTTGAGATAAACTTGGCGGCACAGGCATGCACGTATCTTCTCACGCGCGAGCACGCACCGTGCGTGCGCACGTGCGCGCGCGTTCGCTCTTTTCAAGTTGTGTGACCTGCGTAGTGCGTGCCACGCACTGCGTGGTGTTAAGGTACACTCTCTCGTTACAGCCGTGATTTCACCGGCGCAACACTCCGTTAAGCTTCCAAAGAATTATTCTCTTGTGGATTATTGTTGACATCCTTGCCAACCTTGTCGACCGCTGCTAACTTAGCAGTGCGAAGTATTACCTTACGGCCGTATCTACTTTTAGAATTGTGTTGCCAGAGTCGCTAGCATCGACTATCTATAGTATCAATCGACCACGCGATCACGACTTCGCGTAGATCCGTCGACAGAAGGTTTAGGTCGCACAAGGCGGTTGTGGCACAAGCGCACAACCGTTATGCGGAATCTGATTCATTAGGACGTTGCACCGAGGATTTGCTGCGATCCAGGTGAATTTTTCCTTTCCATTCACACATGGAGCTCCTCATCACCCTGCTGTTGGGGATACTCTCCTCCGCGGTAGTTGGAGACCATCGGACTCACCCGGTGTCGGAGCCCCATACGTTGCGCTCGCCTAATGGAGTGGTTTACCGGAAATACCAGGAGAGTGATGACACATCCCTCGTGGCAGAAGAATACATTCCTCCAGCTTGCGACCTTTTTCTATGTTGGGTCGCAGTGCCTAGTGGAGCTAAGGTGCGAATATTGTAATCTGCTCTACTCTGTCAAAAGGATGTATAGTTGTTTTGAAAAAACATCGAATCGGCTTACGGAATCCTGCGTCGAGCGACTCGTCACGAGCCGCTCGTGCATTGAAATTCAATGATTGAATGGAATGCAATGCACTTCCGTTCTGAAGACAATGGCCGGTCTCGCAGCACTATCGATTCGCTAGTGTGGTTTAGAAATGAATTGAGAATAGTAGGCTGCACCCAGCAGTTAACGATGACTATGCCGGAAATAATTTCCTCCCCAGACTGTCGTCGGCGTGGTCGCTATGGACATCCCTGAAGAAAACACACCTGAGAAGATCAAGACTGCCATCAAAGCCCACAGGTGAGTCCTACATTGACGATGGAGGTCTCCTCAAACGTTGTCTTCATAGGCCGGGAGGGAGCAAGTCTGGGCAGATTGGACTCATGAATATTGTAAGCCGAATGCCGCCACTCGGTTGTTTTTTCGAACGGTAGTTGCAAACTGGACTTTCAGGTTTATGTCGTCGAAGCTTGGCGGAGGCAGAAAATTGCATCGACACTTTTGTCTGTAGCCTTCAAGGAGGTGATACCAGCGACGGACTCTCCTGTTGAACTGTGCAGTCTCTATTCCCACGAAAAATGGCCATTGAGAGTAGCCTTCAATGCTTGTTGTCTCTCAGTTTCCCAAGGCGTACCCGAACTGGGGTGTAGTCTACCTACTGGTTCTCCGCACAAACCAACCCGCGAGAGAACTTTATAGGAAGGCGGGGTTCATCAACATACTGGGTGAGTTTCTCCGTGTCTTGCTTGGCTCAATACATGTAACCGTACACATGAAGTAGAGCAGGGCTCGAGCTTTCAAGCTTCCAGCTGCTGTGACTCGGCATCAAGCTCAGATGTCATCCACAACTTTTCAAAGATAATATGTAGTCTGATACACCCTCTTTGGATCCTCAGATACTCCCGGAGATACTCATGTCATCTACGCGCGCTATAATGAGGGATAGTGGTTCGAATATGGGACTGACCTGCGACCCTAAGGCTTAGGGCCTAAGCGTTCAGGCTTTAGAATTTCTATTTTGCTAGCCTCGCTGCATCGTGTCACGAGTACATCATCATCTCGGAGACAATGTCTCCGTGTGCTTTCTCTGTATGCTTTTTACATCCATAGATAGTATTGTTATCTGATATTATCATCAGCTATTTCTGTCTCCAGTCACTTTTCTTTCGCTGAGTCACTAAAACCAGGCCACCCGCATGCTGCAGAATACTATTCCAGTGCCTTTGTTTGAAAGGCATTTTTCATTACCCGAGCCCAGCTCGTGGATACTTTTCAGCGAGAAGTGTTAGTCTATAATAGGCATGCGATTGTTCGTTCCATTGTCGTTATTTGCCGAGTATTGAAGTCGATTTTTCGTGAGGCCACCCTGCCTGGTTCGATTGATATCAACGAATTGTGTTCACTTGTGGTGCCAGGCCTGGGTGAACGGAGGGCAAGCTGAAGTATCTAAAGAGCAGTTTCATAGGAAATAGAAAATTAACTCAATGAATTGGGTTCCAAGGTCTTCGCCTATAAGTGATACAGCAAAGCATAGGCATGATGCGTTCTGTGATGTCTTCGAACTCACGCTCTGGGGTGAGGAATTTCAGATTAGGACCGAATCTGTGCGACCAGACGTACCGAATCATTCGGTACGTCTGGTCGCACACGCTTCACTTATCGGGACCATTATCCCTCATGTTGATGTGTTGTAGATGGCCCGAATTCAATATACGGATCGATCCTTATGAGTCAACTATTATCGACTCGATCATAGTCGATCATGCTCGATCAGATCGAGCATGTTGTCCATTAATCACGATATCTATTGGTTTGGCTCAGCTCATATGGACCGCGTTTGCGGTGTGGAAAATGACGTATGAGGTGGTAAAGTATAGACGGTAATACGCTACATCAAGACACTCCATTGACAGAGTCTGATAATCACTGGAGTCTCTCCAGTCTGGTAATTCTCAAGCTGTTTGCGTTGTAGGTGGCCGGCGAAAACCGCCTCCATTCCAAAACCGATAATATTCGTCATTAGAAAGCCTTTCTGCCACGTTGTTATTCTGTGAGCCTCAGTAGAGAGGTTTGATATAGTGTGTCTGATTGGACACACCGCATGTCAGTGACATGATGTCACTGATGAGCGAATGAAACCTTCGGACTGAGGACGATTCTCTTGCTTGTCTAGCAGCAGGCATATCTCGGAATCGCTGCTAGAATGTGTGAAACCCACAGCGTGGAGCTCTCCCACAGAGCCAGACTGTCACGATTTTGCAGCAGGGATCTTATGCCACGTTTAAGGTTGCTGGTGACCTACCGTGCTTCACGTGAGAGCCTCGGCACTTGAGCCATATGTAGTTACTAGATGTGAGAATACTGATTACTCAATAGTAGTGAGTCACTACTATATCTATGGCCTCACATACAAGTCAACAAAGTTATTTCGTACATGCTCGAGACTCAAATGGAATGCTCATAAAAAATTAAATTCAATAACAAATTTTATCCCATCAGTGATGTATCGCATCAGCATGAGCAATTTAGTCAAGCCTTATTTTTCACGTCCGCCAACGGGACAGGCTCATTACTGCAGACGGTGTAGCTGTGACGTGGAGGAGTGGACTTGTTGTCTAACGTCAGGATCCCATCAAATTGCACATAGTGGGATAGCGTCTCCACCTGAATAGGAGTTGTGAATTGCCCGAAAACAGAAGTTCGAGTGTACCATGTCAGGTTTTGAACAGACCATAACAACACCACAGCCACCATCATGCCGTAATAGAGAGATAACTTCACCAATGAGCTTCAAGTCAGTACCTTGAATAGATGTATGACCTGTCTAATGCCAACGTTCCGTCCCAGTGAGCAAGTTTTACTTTTTCCAAAATCCTTCAATATTTATATTATATTATCGTCATACTCTTTAAATGAATATAGTATATTTTATACGCGATGTTAATATAAATACATAAATGGATCAACGAGAATCTTAATATTGAATGTGCAATTCACCCCAGCTTACAAAGAAGAGATGATATTCATCTTGAACGTCACCCGACGATATAATAATCGATCATTCTTACATCTCAAGCAGTCATCAATGAGAGCGAACTTTGGTCTATGATAAAGTAGTCGAGCCAATACGACTTTCTCCTGCTCCGCCTCGGACAACGTGTGGCGACCAGAAAGCTTATCGAGTTCGCCTGACACCAATAAGTCAATACTAGGATGGTTACTAACAGCTCCTCACATATACGCATGCACTGAGCTACTCTGTCCTCGTCAGCAGGGCTCTCTGGAGGGCCATCGGGATATCTGTAAACCTCTTGCAATTCTTTAGGCGTCTACCTGCAACCTACGCGATCTGTTGCTTAGCGCTGGACTCTCTCAGCATATACAATTTCTGAGGTACTAGTACAACCCCATGTTTGGGACGGGCCAGCTCACCAACGCCTGCAAACCGCATATAACGATTCACGTGACCGAAAGCCACTCACATATCGGCCATGTCCCATTGAGTGTACGAAGGAGCGCCGACTTGCCACTCCCACCTGATGGATCATACGCTGAGGAAACGTGTGGGAGTGCTATTACTAGGTCCCATCAAAGCGATACAACAACTCGGGTTGAGGTCCAGTGTAAGCGATTGAACAAGTATCGGGCCAGAGGGGCTTTGAATCTGTACAGTCGTAGTCTGAATCATCATCATCAGTCCTTTAACTTTACAGTGAGGCCTTTGAGGCTGATATTAGTCATGCGCACTTTGAACTTTCGATGGCTCCGTGGTAAGGCATTGGGAGCTGTAACCAACAGTTGATGGAGTTTTTGAATCTGCATCAACATGTATGGTCCATGATAAAGGAGCGCAGGGTAGCCAAGTGTTTGTATCTTCACTGAGCCCGAGCCCTACTTTGGTGTAAAGCTTATCTCCCGCCTCTTGTGACGTTCTGTCGTCCATGAACTGAACGAATGCTGTACCTATCCAAATCACGTCCAAGATCTAACATCCTCAGTAGTAAAGCTCCGATACTACTATGACTACTACTACTACTAATCAGTCTAATAGTATAAGAATTTCTTCCTTTCTTACATAAATTCATCATGATCCTTGCTGTCCAGAAATACGATATTATGCCGAAGTAATCCTAAATGCCAATCCAATGAGGCCGCCCTATTCCCAGTAGTGTTGCTAACCTCTGACGGTCTCATAGACATATGAGCAAATCTCCTACTACGAGAGGCTATATACGGATAAGAAGTAAGCCAGAAACCCAGCGCGGAGCCTGGAAGACCAATCCATGATTAAGGTCAGTCATTGAAGCCCACCTATATATTTGCTTCCCAGAGTTGACATGAATCCCAGCAACAGGTCGAGCCACGCACGAGACGACTTCGATTTTTGCAACGCCTCCTACAAGAACGAGACTCTCAAGACCTCAATAGAACGATGCGGCCTACCAAGTGTCCGTATATTTGCCTCGACTCCAAATATCCCCGTCCTTGCCATGCAGATATGCTTTCCCTATGCCTCACAGCACGAGCGATCGCCTCATTCACCACAGACTCCAGCTGGGCTGATTCCTGTCACGGTGGAAACACTATTATGTAGTGAAGAATTATCGGTGATCACCATGAGCATCCTCTGTCGAGTGACTTGGAGCTCGGCCGTCATTTTCAAGGTAGTGAAGAGATATAATAGCATCACCAATACTGGCCATGGACCTGAACAGCAGAACCCTATCGACGGTCCATGAATCAGTAGAATCCACTAAGTGCATCACCATTGGTGACACAAGTGGTGACACCACTTTGGTAGTGAAAATTGTGGCAAACAAGTCTCGGAGGAACTACTAAACTTCGAGTTACCGAGATCAATAAAAAATGCCATTAATAAGTGAATCAACACTCTGCACTATTCCCCTCACAGTATAAACCAGCGACTACCAGTGGCGGTATTCACCCCCGATAGAAAGCCCAGTTGGAGCCCTTACCATGTTGAACCACAAGTGCTCCCGAATAAACTACCAAATCCACAAACTTCATAGTGCGTATCCAGTAGTGCTCCACGAACGTCGTTGAAACCTACGCAAAAATCTCGAACGAGACGACAGACGAGCTGGTGAGAACCTTATTAATGTGAGACAGTATAAGGGCGAGCGTATCTTTATCGATCATTGATACGGGCTCGTCGAGGTTGTGAGCAGAAAATATGATTTCTCGTACGAGCCTGTAGAAAACGGCTACAATCAATTTGCGATAAATGATATACCACCTTTTCACCAACTTAGTTTTCATTCTGAGCGAAAATAGACCGGCCAAATATGCGCTGGAGCATTGCAGTGAGGCGACTGGTATTCCGATAGCCAACATATCTAAGGTTGATGATGGAAAGATACAAACAAGGTCCAAAGCCTTACAAGAAAGTAGCCTGTACAATGGTGGATCCTCCTTCCTCAATATGATAGCGTCAATCGTCGATGTTAACTTCCATACGTACAGTTGACCTAACCAACCCACCGCTACAACTTCCCTATGCAAACCACCCGAGCATCACCAACAACTTTCCCAAGGCCCGTCCCCAGCACACCAGCCAGGACACTGTACGTTACTATCTACCATCAAGGATCACCTCTAGCACTACTGAAACTCATCACCTTATCAGTTGTGGTACCATCCCATGATGCATCCAAGAGACGCCGCAAAGCCGTGAATCGCTTCGCCATAGACGTAGGCACCTACACACCGAGATGACCATCAGCTCTACTCATCAACAATCAGTCCGTCACCAGTAACCTGCTGAGCACACCGCAGCCATCCGGATCATTTTCGGGGAGCGCCAACTCATTAGAAATAATTTCTTCCTCAGACAAAGTTGCCCTAAATAGAAGCTGCTGTTGATTCGTCTCCAGTTCGATACCCTCGGCCATCATGCCTCCTCCTCTTCGCTGTTGTATCGACGCCCTTCGTCGCCTTAGCAAGTCTAAAAGCCTGCAGCACAGTGAATAGGAATATACCCAAAGTCCCGGCCACTCTAAGGGCACTCTGTGGGTCCTTCAACCGAACGTTGAGTACTCGTCGTATGGCACGACTACCCTCCATCGATGACGGGCGAGAGCCGACTACCGACATATTACGGGTAGTCACCTAAGCTACCACGATAACCGTACGAGCTCATCGGCGTGTGGAGTCTACAGTATAGATCTTCACGACTTCCCACTGTATACTACCAAAATTCACCCAACTTGAATTCGATCAATTTTTTCGTTTCTTGATAAGATGATTATCCACACGATATCATCCAAATCATCACTTTCCATTAGCCTCACAGCTAATGTTATCTACCCGGGTACTGAGTCTAGGTCTACTTTGAAGCCTCCCCATACATCCTCCCGACACACTATCCTCATTATCATACTACAACCAAACAGTAGTAATAAAAGCAAGACCTCTGGTAGGAGCTTTGAAAATGAAAAGAAACCATGGGATGGCGTCTCAAGGCAACGGCTTGCCACTCATGAGCTCTTCGGGCACCGCCTCCTCATACGCTGCCAACGCGTCCTTCACTTCAACTTCCGAGGCAAATGCTGCCTTCAACGCCGATGATAAATCCTGAACGATCCACGGATCAGTTCAGCAACGGCATAGGGCAGCCTTAAAAGGCTCAACAAAACAACAATAAAATGCACTGTTCCCCACAAGAGTATCCTACAGTGTGAACCAAACCGTTATGCAAAGTAATATTTTCAACGCCTTCATATTTCGAGAGCTCAGCAAGTCAACACTGCATGATAACAACGTGACTCGATTGACACCAACGTTTTAGAATCGTTCTATAGTCTGTAGTCCCAAAATCGGAAACAGTCATCTTGAAAATCTAGACATGCATAAATGTTCGGTTCGCAGTTTATGATGAGTAACCGCCCGACTCTCACTTTATCATCGATGCTGTGCTCAGCCAGAGGACGAGGAGGTAACCCTTGTGACTTGAGATATTCCTCATCAAACATCTGACCATCCGATGACGCAGGTTCGATTCCCACGCCCTGCACTACTTTCCGCTCATATCTCTGCGCCGTATCACACAGTACAGTGACAACAACACTCCCAGTCGGGCGCCTGACAATTTCACATATGAAATCCATCATTCGTCCACACACGGTAAACGAGCCGAAACTTATTTTAAGATTCAACACACCAACCCAAGACACGATCAGGTCATAACTCAGCTTATCACTATACCAGTAAAACCACACAAAAGCCTCACCAACGCGACTAAGAAAGTCCGCTGCTAAACTATAGCTCAGTTCAATGTCCGAATATATGTTTGCTCTCCTCAACTGATCTTACAAGTTTCCTCACTAATTGCAAGAATTTATACACAAATTACGTTAAAAGTGTACAGAAACCAATAAAAATTCCCCTAAAATTTCCTAAGAATTTCCATACCGTCGACCATGTGCATATTTCCCCACACTAGCCCAGTTCACGCCCATTAACACGTTAGTACTACTCCTTCAATCTGAATTCTCCGCCTTCCAACCTACTATCTGGGCTCATTCCCGACATCCCCGTGTACTCAGCCGAATCATTATAGAAATAGGAAATCCTCCACCGATTTTCATATGCCACTGGATAGCTTCACTATAACATTACTTCAATGGTTTGAACGCCACTACGAGTCTCCATAACTACTACACATATATATACAAGCCCAATCTCCCCATCACTACATCCGCGCCAACCTCATAGCCCCAGCAACGTTTATACCGGACGACAAGCCCAAGCTGAGGCCCTCCTCGTTCATGAGCTGCCACAAGCACTTCAGAGCTTCCGAATCGTCAATTTCTAAGGGGCACAATCTACCTCCAAATCTCCTCACCGTGGCACTTACCATGAACAGAGTCAGGCTTGAGACCAACCATATTCCCCGTCACCCTAGCCTGGCCTATTCCTTCCGTAATGCTACTGCCCGATGCCGCCAGTCGACCCTCTGTGAACCATCGGTACAACATAGCCCCCTTGGGGTCTGTCAATCCAATGTGAATCTGCGCACAGCGAAGAATTCCTCAACAAACCTCACCCTCCTATCACCGTCTCTTTCTTCGAGTTAAGATACTCCGAAACCCCACTAAGGGTGCCTCCCGTCCCCATAGCACAACAAAAGGAATCCACCAAGCCACCAGTCTGCTCCCAAATTTCCGGCCCAGTCGCTTCAAAATGAGCCTAAATATACCAGTGTAACACAGTGGACTACACATTCTCAGTCTCAGATTCAGCAAGTGAGAGAACAAATTACAAGAATAAAACTTGATTTTCGTAGGCTGAAACGATTTTTTCAAGGAGCGAAAGTTCGAATCCAAAATGAAAGTTCGATCTTCGTAGATCGCTTGAAGATGAAAGTTCAACAGCAGTGTTAAAGGAATATATATTTTTGCTTTCCTCAGCTGCTGAGCTCAGGCGTTTCCTCACCAATCATTGAAGTTCACGTAGAAATTCGGTAAAAATGCACAGGAATCAACGAGAATTTCCCAGAAATTCCCTCAAAATTTTTCGTAATGCCACCAACATCTGTGGTTGCCCATGTACATATTTTCCACCACACAGGCGAACAAATCCAGTGCCCACTTTCTTATTGGCAATATTATCAAACTGCTGGCCGAAGAAAACGTGATGACCCTGTCCACGCAAGTTCTCTACCATTCTACTGCACACTCGAACGTAGTTATTAGGATTTCGATACGGCACAGCTGGAACCTGACTTCAAGCTCATCACCATAATCACAACAACTTCTAATCCCACACAGCTATTAGTAATACTAATAATTAATAATGCAGATAAATATTATAGTAAGTGTCAAACGGAAAATTCAGCGATTAGTCAATATCTAACTACGAATAACATCTATACTAAATACGATAGTAATCGTAATAAATATTAATAGCTATTGGTAATACTTCTATCAGTTTAGCGCCAGCCTGCCTTATAGCCGCCTTTTTCTCTTCTGTTTGGCTTTCCGGTATGACAATGATGCAACGGTACCCGATACTATTAGCGGCCAGAGCCAGACCGATCCCAGTATTGCCCGCAGTCGCCTCGATCACTGTGCCTAACTTCAAATCAATGCCAATCCATAACACTAAGTGTGACCAGTGAACTACACCTGTTCAATCTCAAATTCAGCAAGTTAGAGAACAAATTACAAGAATAAAACTTGATTTTCGTAGGCTGAAACGATTTTTTCAAGGAGCGAAAGTTCGAATTCGAAATGAAAGTTCAATCTTCGTAGATCGCTTGAAGATGAAAGTTCAAATTCGTTAATGAAATTCGCTGGTCAAAAGTGGTCTTGAGTTCGACGAATTTGAACTTGCGTTTCCGAATTCACAAAGTATTGCCCGCAGTTGCCGCTATCACTGTGCCTAGCTTCTAGTCAATGCCATTCCTAAACACTGAAAGCGACCAGTGAACGGATTCAGATTATAAAAATGCAATTTGATTTTCGTAGGTTGAAACGAGTTTTCACCGAATGAAAGTTCAAACTCGTAAATGAAATTTGTTGGTCAAAATTGAACTTGCGGAAGCGAAAAAAATAAAGTACTTCCAGCAGTTGCCGCTATCACTGTGTCTAGCGTCTATTCAATGCCAACTCATCACACGACCATACACTAAGTGCGACCATCCAACTAGAATGGGTCCTCGCAGCTATTGATACTATCACATACAGCACTCAGTGCTGTATGTGATAGTGCAAGGCCAGTGATGTCAGCACTGTGCTGAGCACTGGCCTTACACCATCACCAACAACGACCCTCCAGCTTAGCACATGGCGTCGTCGACTTATCAAGCTGGCGGCCCTTACCTGGTTGTCCACGCACAAGCAGTCCCTTTTCCTCAGCGTCCTTCAACATCCATACGGCAGCTCGATCTTTTATCGACCCACCAGGGTTCAGAAACTCACACTTTCCCAAGATAGTGCGTCCAGTTTCCTGAAAAAATATTCACCTTCACCACCCTGGCGTGATTCACAGAGACTGTTCCGATGCCTCTAATACTCGGAAACCTTCCTTATCGATGGTATGTTGGAGCATTCTTACTCGACTAGCGTGTCGCAGTTCAACCATAGGAGTGTTGCCCACGAGGGATGTGAAGTCCTTATAGACGCTACGAGAAGCCACAATACCACCGGTACTGATACTCAGCAGAGGACGAATGTACTGCCCTGGCAACATGTTATCGATTACAAAACTGCATCGCCTTTCCACGAAAAAGAAACACCATAAGAGCATAGAAATGACGAGCGGATGATGATGCCAAGCCCGATGTGACCATTGATACAACACAACGCAAGGTTTCGAGGGTGTTAGATTATCATTCG
>NW_003208655.1:565203-583402 GCF_000006405.1 Perkinsus marinus ATCC 50983
TTCGATGTCATCCCAAGTTTACATAGAGCTCTCGATGACTCGGGAGGCTCCTTACTATGTAATGCGTATGATTTTTCAAGTGGGCAAACAGTTTAAACCGTATGTCAGCATGTCGAGTCGAAGTGTCAAACTTGGATGTGTATTGTCAAACTTTTGTGCGTATTGTCAAACTCGTGTGGAATATTGTCATTCTTGATTGTAATATATTTTGCCGGTGTCAAACATGAATTCTCATTGTCAATCTTGGTTGCTACAGAATAGAGAAGTGACAAACTTGGATTTTCATTGTCAATCTTGATTGTAACATATCTCGATTATGACATACTTGAATTCTCAAAGTCAAACTTGATTGTAACAGAATTGAATTGTACATACTTGGATTCTCACTGTCACTCTTGATAGTAACATTGTCATTCTTGTCTGCTCACTTGTCAAACTTGCACGGGAAAAGGTGTAGTGTAGCAGTTTTCACCATCATACATTAGAAACCTGATTTCACCCTGTCATACCATCATATCATTAATACCATAAAGTGGATTGTATGTCGCAAACGGGCCAATAGGGAGTAGTACTACACCCTTACCTCGGGTGTAATGTTGAGGCTGCCACACGAAGGACTATTGTGGAGATGATTCGTTTCATATACTGCAACAACTGGACGAAAAAAGATATCACCCAACCGTCCCTGTGACCACTTCTAACCCGACTATCACATGTGCTCTCGAGGAAGAAACAACGTTGATGGTAGTAGTAGTAGGAATATACAACAGTAGTAAGAGCATTCACTCATCAGTAGGCTTATACGTTTCGGTCATCCCCCAGGACGGTGGGTACCATTTGGGAAAGGCTCTCTTATATAACGGCATAACAATTGTGTCGTCCTGAGTAACTTGACCGTTGAATCGACACTTCATGTAGCCGTGCGTCCCCAAGGCCTCCGTTATATGCCCCCTAAGACCCTTCTTAGACTGAAGCTCCACCGGCTTGAACCAGTTGATATCATCAGGATTAAAGAACATAAATCGGACCACTGATTTGCTCTTGTGGGCGCGATAAGGGTATCTACTTTTCCAACCTACACAGCCAGAACTGATGACCATGATACTCACCCAGTAAGGACAATTCTCTTGATGAGGACCTTAGCAGGGAAAGAGCCCTCAACACTCCCCCAAGCTGTCAGCCGTTTACCATCTGCTGTATACATCAGACAAGGCGCCGGAGGGAACATAACCGGCGCATAGAAACTAAGCACAACCGCACGACGAAATGAAAATATTATGGGAGAGCAGCACTCCTAAACCGCGAAATTACGGAAATTCCTGAAGGATAATTTTAGGGCGCGCGAAAAAACTACTACAAGGCGATATTCGCTACTAATGGTAACTCTGCGGATACAGAGCGCTCGATCGAAAAGACACTATCAACAACGCTCGGGTGATGTGTCCTCTCAAAAGGTAATTCCGAGGCTCTCTAAGGCGTTACAATAATAATCATCCTTACCAGGCCAGAGTAGTTGCCTTCGGATTTGGGTGGAAGAACCTCAGCATCCTCCCCTTTTCATCAGCTGCCCCTCCCGAGCTGCTCGAACCTCGGATGTTCTGAACACATGACCATACAACAGCCCATACACCACCGCTTTCCTTGTAAATGTCAAAATCGAACAACTACAACTAAATTTCAATACCACTCGTCGCCACAATTATATTCCGAGATTGATAGCAGCATCGCGAACAACAAACGGTCAAACTGATAATTCCACAAATCATCCTCCAATCAGGATGGTGAGGTCCCCGAGCCCATGCCGCTTACACTAGCATAAGTTGGCCTCGCAGGAAGACTTCTGAAGCCGCAGCGGAGCAACACCACCTCCTTAGATTTAATCACAACATCATCCGTCCTAACAACATAACCGTCACGCGCCACAAAATTACCCCTCATCCCTCGCTCACTCCGGCGTCCGACTGAGGCTAGCATGCATCACAGTAACTCGGGTCTCGTGACGGTACAGGGAAGAGACCACCAACGGGACGCGGTTATCGAAAGTGAGACTCTCCATGCCAGAAATATGCAAAGTCACGTAACTGAGACGGACACTCTACCAAAAAAAGCCAGAAAACTTCGCATAATCCTCACAGGAACCGTCACGCGCCACAAAATTATCGCCCCAGTGCTACTTCCCCGCCTTAGCCTCCGCCTTAATGCCATTCTTATACTCAGTTTTAGCCGCCTTTGCTGTGGCAGAGAAACTCTCGAACTCCCATATTCTACTGTACTCTGTAGGAAGGCTCTCATAGGGATCCCACGTACTCGTACGGAGAGACTGCATCCCACGATACTTCTGGAATCTGCTAGTAGATAGTGATAACAAGCATGCTAAGGAGGTCCCAGGATCGATCCCTGCACCCCGCATTATTATCACCTTTCTCTCGCAGGCTTATCACAGGGGGTATCAACTTCATCAGGGAAGTCCATCTCCTCCTTGGAGCGCATCTCCATCTCAATCTTATGCTTCACCTCAACCTGCTGCTCCGCCGTCTTGTCATCAACAGCTGCCCTCTAAACGACCACCATAATATACTCTCGGCGATCCCATACCACACCGCCGCCATTTGACACCACAATCACCCCCCAGTACTGCCTCTACCTCATTATCATCGAGCATCATCTGATCGTCGCCGTCAGCCTCCTCTCCCAGCCAAGCAAGCTCAAATTCGCTGAGACCAGCACCTGTACAAAATACAATAAAATTGACCCATGGGAGAATCGAACCCACGCCCTTCGGCATGCTAGACCCAACCCTTAACACCTTGAGGCATTTTAATCATTCTCTTGTTAGCTTCATTAAGCTCCTCCTCAGTAGGCCAAGTCTGTTCCTCATCGCTCGGATCATATGGCCTCAGTCTCTGAGCCACTTCATACAACCGTCGATCGATCTGAAGCACTCCCTTCTCCATCACGCGGTCCGAATTGCCCCCTACCAATTCCCCAGCACTCCCCGTGATGCCCTCCAGTATAGCATCACCATAGCCCGTGATGTGCACGCATGCCCCCTCGCCGTCCTCAGAAGTCTCCCCATAGTTGCAGGCAAACCCTGTTCCCTTCACCCATCCCGACACCGCCCAATGCCCGTTGGGCTGACCAGCCTCTGGCTCGATGCGATCCACTATCATATAACCCTGAATATTTACGAGACATGGATTCGAACCAGAGACCTCCCGCAGTAAGCATCCAGACTCACTGCTCTACCGTTCCACCAATACTACCCTTTCCTCTCTCCATTTCATGCCCTCATCATTCGTCCCCACGCAGGCCTGCAACCCTTTCACAAATGAATCCGAATCCTTAGGAAGGTTATACACCTTCCCCTGAGCCCGCGGAACCTCCGAACGAAGGTACCTGCAACAGCATCTTCCCAACCACTTCTCATAACACACTGAAAAGTGCCGTCACCATCCTCTACACTGTATGCCCTATTCCAAACCCACTACGACTATAACGACATATATTATGCTCACGCAAAAAGACTTCATCATTCCAGACGATTATCACTGGCCTCAAGAGAGTACTATAAAGAATACCATGTAAAAGTGCCTTTGGTTGTTGCGGACTCAACACCTCCGAGAATCCCAAATACCTCTGAACTGTTTTGAGGCTGAGGTCAAGCTGCCTGCCAGAAAGCAAATCCTCCCCCGTATTCTTGGACGGCGCCGTCACACCTATCACTTCACCCGGCATGCCCTAAAATACACCCACCAGGATTCGATCCGGGGACCTTTCGATTACCAACTTACATTCATCTTCAAATTGGTCAGGATATCATACCCCAGCTCGTCAAATGCACTGTGCTCGTGATCGCATAGCCTATCCCCCACGAAGGCCCCCACCAGAACATCACTCGCCAACACCGTATCCAAACAGCTATGCACCGTCCTCAACGGCGAGGCGATAACCCTCACACTACCAAGGTCAGCAACATTTACTCCATCCTCTTTCCATTCCATTCCGTTCCCAATAAACCCCCACAATGCCCTCATATCGACCTCACCATGAAATGCCACTACCGCCACATTCAAGGGCCCCTTGCTGCCGTCCTTGCCCTCAGCTACCCTCCTCTTAGCTACTATGGACTGCCTTCTATTTTCCCTCAACTGCCGTGCCTGATTCCTCCTATCCTGTTTACTAATCTCCTTATTTCCAACTCTAATGCTCTTCACAGAGCTCCTCCTTCCCTTATCCACCACCTTCTTACTACTATGAGGCTTGTTCGTCTGCCGTAGACCCGAGCTTGACTTGTGTTGATGAACCATGGACGACGGCAACTACAGCGAGTAGACTTTACCAAGGGAGAAACACCAACTCGAGGACTCAAATAGTGCTGGTAGAAACGTAGTAATAGACAATTGTGATCAACGTAGAGGCTAAAATCTTCCTTTACCCTTCCCCTTCCCTTTCCCCTTCCCTTTCCCCTTTCCTTTCCCCTTTCCTTTCCCCTTCCCTTTGCCCTTCCCTTTGCCCTTCCCTTTTCCTTTTCCTTTCCCTCGAGGCCTGCCCTCCTCCTCCTCCTCCTCAACCGGAGCTATCGCCTCAGCCGACACCACACCACTAGACGTAGGAGCATCATTGAGGGCCGCTTCCACCTCATCTGCGTAACATACAAACCCAGTCCACTTGATACGCACCTCCACCTCCTACCTCCCCGAACCTCCTCTATCTCGAAATCCTTATTGCTGAACAACTTAGCAAATCTATCATCCTCCAACACTTGCTTAGCCGACTCGCTCGAGGACTTCTCCAATAAGCGAGCATTGACCTGATCATTACCATAATACCAGCGAATACTAGCAAACCCCCTTCCCTCTACCTTGGGTGTATCAACATGCTTAGGCGCAGGACGGCGCATAGGGCGCTTAGCTTCCACTGCTTGCTGTAGACGCTCCTTCTCATGCTCAGCCATCGAGAATGAAGATGTGTCCGAGAGCTGACAATAATAGAGCTCCACTACGACGACACTACGTCATGTTCAGCAGCTCAACGATCTACCAGCCATGCAAGAAACAACCCTCCCCCTCCTCATATACGAGACTACCATTTCATATCTTATACCCTTTATTATATGCATAATACTAGATTTCCCCCACCCGTTTTACGTGAAGTAGCGTAATACTCCGTGAAAAACGCGATATTCGTGGCGCTATGCAGTAGTCGTGGAGTATACCTTTCACCAGTATTTTTCATATCACTAGGGTAGTGAAACGGTGATAGTAAGACTGAGAGTATCAAATTGATAACGACCTATAATATATACAATAAAAATATATTTCTCTTGACGAACTTCCCATCGCTACCTTAACGAGTTTGTCATGAAGTCTTCGGTCCATCCAATACCCATGCATATACGCCTTCAATAGACTAGTCCCGATAAGACTATCAGCACCACTTAGCTGTTGGAGATCCTTCTTAGTAACGAAGACATAATCATCATAAACACTCGTCACGGCTCCACTAGTAGTCTCCTCCATTTCCTCCGTGAGACCATCCAAGAACCCACACCATTCAGGAGCCACTCCCAGCTCTGGGATGAAGTATGTTCCTATCCGTGGCTCGTCACGCGCTGCGAAGAAGATACCCGAACCCGGCCACAGAGCGACGTGGTTGATAGCAGTCTTGGAGGGGATCGACGTCACTACCTCAGCCCGGCCTGCCTCGGGCTTCCAGAAGGTGACCGTGCGGGAGTCGGAGGAACATATTACACCTCTGGAGTGCCACTGTACAGTGTGGACAGGTACACCATTACGATGGTCTCGCTCTGCTAGAGGACGACTCGATCGAATATCCCATACCGTCACGCGCCCCGAAATGTCCCCTGCTGCTATCTGCATGCAGTCCGGAAGGCTCCAGGCCACCGAGCGGACCTCCGCAGGAGTAACCACTCCCGAGGCGACGGCTGAGGGGCCAACTCGAGTGTCTGTGATTTGGACTTGACCATCAGAGCCGCCAAAGAGGAGTAAAGGGGCACCATTAGGGGCTAGGGCAGAAGCATCTAAAATTACCATGTGGACCTAAACTGTATCTTACATCGATGAACCTACTGACGAACTCCATGTTCCTAGCGATCAAGGGGGCAGCGAAAATGCCCTCTTCTAGGTCCAGTCGGTATATCTCGTTACTAGAGGAAGTCACATACAACAAACATGTAGTCTTATCGTACTGGAGGTCTCTACCAAATTTGGGTATCTGAAAAGAAATAATTTCACCCCATTGACTTTCGGGGGATTAGGCCTTACCCTGAGCGTATGATGCTTGCCGTATTGGGCGTGGAATTCGATGCTCCTATCTGAGCCTAGTATGGCTATCTTCTTATAGTCCTCTCCCAGGAATATGGCGTCCACTGCCTCTTGGTCGAGTCGTCGGGCACACTTTAGACCCAGCTCAGCTGTTTCGTAGAGACGGATTTCAGGTGGGTACACTCCCGTTGCCAGGATGCAGGATCCATCAGGAGAAACTCGGACTCTGAAAATGGCATAATTCGGGCCTATTTTGAATCTTTAAAGATACTACGTAGTGCTCGTCGTAGGGAACTCGAAATCCTGCAGTAGTTCGAGTCGTCGTCTATACTCAGTATCATATCGTAGAGACTTGTTGGTCTTCCTGGCCTCCTCCATGAACTGTGGCGTAGACTTGCCCGCGGCCAAGTCGTAGACCGCCACATCGCTGTGGATGGATTTCACCAATCCAGTAGGAGCAGCCATCGTAGCGACGTGTGTAGAGAGGAGAACAAGTCGATTCCCGTGGATGCGACGCTTTAGCGCGCGCCATGGTGATCGATATGTGCTCGCGGTTGTGTGAATAAACTGCATTCTTATTATAACGAGGGACTATGGAATGGGAATTAGTTAGTATTGGTAATAGCAATGGCAGACCTAGGTGGAGGCTCCCATCTTGAAGAGGATCTCGAAGTGGATGAGGACGACTTGATGCCTGATCTTAATGCTGATGAGGAAGTGGCGGGGGGCAGCGGGGATGTCATCACCAGTGGCCGAGTACCGACTCAACCAAAGGACGATGATTTCGTGGCGCGTGAAGCTGAGGGTCCTAGGAGGACCTCCCCCTACATGACCAAGTACACGGCATTGGATGCCTTGGTGGTTGGAGAAAGCCTCGAGCTTAGATACGAACGAGCCCGGATAATCGGCACTAGGGCGTTGCAGATCTCCATGAACGCTCCCGTGATGGTGGATACGGAGGGTGAGACCGACCCAATGGCCATCGCTGAGAAGGAGTTGGTGGCTAAGGTCATCCCCTTTATCGTGCGAAGGTTCCTCCCTGACGGAACGTAGGTTATCTATAGAGTGTTCGTTGTGATGGTATGAATTAGGTATGAGGATTGGAAGGTTGAGGAGCTCATGCAGGACCCTTGAGGGAAGCGGCTGCTGCTCTCGTTATATCCCGTAACACACTATTCTACGTATCACCAATTTCCACATCCTAACGAATGTGCCGAGTTAAGTACTCCTTCACTCGATAGGTCCATTCTGAGGCTTCGAATAGACCCTGGCGTGCACCCTCACATTCCATTGCTAATCCGTTACACCGCGCCGCTCGCTCGCCCGTTGGTGGCAATTGTAACGGCTGGGAACCTTCCTCAGCATTCAAGTTTTACTATGAGATTACCGGTACCATCTGCTCTTTCCGTAGATGTTGATGCTCAAAGTCCGCTTTTTCAGAGCGCCTCGACTCTCCCCGCAGCAACCTCCTAGATTGGCACTAACGTCCCATGCCGTTGGTGAAAGGAACTCCCTGTCTCTTACGGCGGAGATCAGCCCCGTGGTGATGTTATCGAGCGTAGCTCTTTAAGAATTGCCAGAACCCAAGATCTCTACTCTAGCCCTTGGAGCCCTTCCTGGGCCGTCGGCTGAATGTGACGCCGTCTGTGCTACTTTGAATGGTGCAGGGTAATATCGTGAGTAGCAGAAAAGGTCGTTGCTGTCCATTAAAGAGGCGACCAACCGTATGGAAGTGGCGAGTATACAATAACTACTCTGGATAGGTCTATTGATACTGGAGATGACAGTGCTCTTCTGAGCGAGGTGTAGAGTGGAAATTTGTTATTCATGTTTCACCCGAGTACATGTCAGTTGTCGTTTCACAAACTACCTCCTGAGTTAGGTGAGACCTTGTGATTTAAGGTTTGAGTTGAGAATACCCTAAGCCTTTGAGAATGTTGATACCGCTAACTATTAGGGAACTCAAAGCAATGGTTTTGGGAACAAAAGAAAATCAACTAGTTTCTAGTATCACTCATGTTATGATTGTGATATCCTGAGTGCTGGAGCCTACGCCCATCTCGATGATTAGTATTTTAAAAAGCTTACTCGTGGTATAGCAGTTGAACCACACGGGGGGCCTTCCAAAAAGTTTCTTTGATGCAAGGAATCAGCTCCAGGAGTACCCTACAGAGTGGTTGTGTATGTCTTCGAAATGTCGGTTGTTATTGGCAATTCGCAGCAAAACGTAACGACAGTAACAAATTGTTCGAAAATTGCAAGTGAAAGATCAGCTGTTCAGAATAATCTCAACTTGAGTAAGTTACTCCATGGCTCAGCTTATATACATAAATTATATAACTTCCTATTGTAAATAATTGGATGTAGTTGCATCTAAGCACGCGTAGCTCCGATGGTCATACCTGTGTCCTCACTATAGTCCCAATCGCGATAAATATCCTCCAGTGTTTGGTGTGTATGGTCCATCATTTAAATGGGCATGGAGAAAAGAACTTGACGTCATGAATCGACCTCAACTATGGGGCTTGCTTGGTAGGAACGTTTCCTCCCTGGCCGATCGATTCGCGACTCGAGCTCTTTCCCCATTGTTACGCTAGGTCGCGGATGGAAGCCTGGGATTTTCTGTTCAGTAACTTCAAGCTCTTCAATGGGTGCCCATGACCCCTGCAACCGTGGTCGTCTGCTAACCTCAAGAATTCTTAGGTGGGAACCATCACCAGATGGAGTATTCCGCAAATTCCCCTCCGTACTGTAAAACCCAACAAAAGTCATCACCATAAATTCACCACCAATGATTGAACAACAGCAAAGTTCATTCTAGGCTAGTAAGAACTACCAGTGCAACCAAAACTCATGATAAGAACAACCGATCGAGCACATGTACAATATAACTGAGCTCGTCTCTCATATGAAAAGTTGAATACAATTATCTCCTGAAGTACTCCTATTTCAGTTTCTAGTTTAGCATAAACTTTGATGACCCGTTGAGCCATTCGTCACCACAGATCGCGTTGACATTGACTTATAACACTAGCTAGAGCGTTACTATTTGGAACAATAGACTCAATACAAGAGCAACAGCAGCAGAAGAACAGCTTCCTAATAGCCATAGCTACGACAACTCCGGGCAGACAGATTCCACATTACACATCTATGGCACGGTAGAGTGATCAACTACATAGTTAATCAACAACTCTACTTGTCGCATTGTTCGAGCCGACACTCTTTCATTCTTCTCAACTCATGTGGCCAGTCATCATCGCTTCCCCACACATCCCCCAAGTACAACAAAACTCACTCAAGTTCATCAAATTCGGAGGTAGGTCTTGGTAAAAATGGTAATAGAATTATGAGATGTAATATACAATAGAAATTCACAACAAAGGTGGGCATGAATTCTGAACGGCTTGTCATCATCATCATCATCAACGCTCGCCTCCTGTAAGCAGCCTGGTGGTCAGCGAGCTGATGCCTCGAACAGCTAAACCTAACATGACTCCCCATTTCAACGGTTTTCCTTAGTTATTGCACAAGTGAGAACTACCGCCGAATACGAGACTATCAATGAGGAGAGCAAGTTTCTACCACTTATGCTGGAGTTACGCTTTCGAGGCATTTCAATCGTTCTGCCCAACGTTATAGTGTTGTAATGACAGACGACCATGCTGTTCTATTGACCACAGTCCATTTTTCCAACTCCACATTTGATGATCGCGAAGTCGTCATTCTTAAATTCCGTCTTGTATTTCACTTCCCTCCCAACAACGGCTCACCTGCAGCAGCTTGCAACGCGCTACCAAATACCCCAATAATCTCGCCAGCTACACTCCCAGGCTGATGAAGGAGGCCCGTCCGACCAGCACGAATAATGTGATCAACGTCATAATGAATGCTCGTGCTAATATCCTGATAAAAGCGGGAATCTTGCTATCTTGCATTTCCTCAACGCCCCCACACACCAGAACAAGCTCCTTTCTCTCTCGTATGGCTAATACGATACACAGCATTTCCCTTCGCCTCTCTGCAGTCGAGTCCTTCGCCGAATTAACTTCGAGAATCGACAATAGCAACCTCAAAGACTTCTCCAGACTAGATGTCCACCCCGACAACAACCGTATAGCACGCATGTACCTAAAGATTCAAACTAGGGCGCTGCTGAGGCCGCCTTACGCCTACCCAGGAGCAGCAGGAGTGAGGTAGAGCACCACATAAGAGCGGGCCAAGACCCCTAAACCGGATTGCATAGTTCAACGGTCTCCTCGATCAATGCCTACAACAACAGCAACACTCACCCACCAATGTTGGAATATATGTTCGCTTTCCTCAACTGAGCTCGGAAGTTTCCTCACTGGGTAGTTCATATACGAGATGGAGTAGAAACGTCGAGAAACCAATGAGAATTTCCCGAAATTTCCTCGCAATTTTCATATCGTCGCCCACACTTCTGCTCATCACCCTCCCACTTAATGCCTCACCTCAAGCGTCGGCTCAATCTCAACCGCTTCACACAGACGGCCCCATTGCTCAGCGTCAACCACCTCCTGAGAATCCTCATTAGCCTGTGTGAACCCTCGAAGGCAGTCCGCACGTAGTCGACTTGAAAGGAGCTTATTCACCGACTGTTGGCCGAAACGCCCACGGGCATCTACCAAAGATATTTCTAGATGAGGCCCCACAGAGCAAACTCACCCCCAGAGCCGGTGGAAAGGGAACTCCTCCTCCGGTCCCCCGTATTGTCCGCACCCATACACGTGTAGTGCGACGGGCGCCATCTCGCGCCACACATGTAACAGAACTCCCCACCACACTGACGGCAAGTCATATGGTTACAACCGTATGAACCTGCAAACATAACACCAAATCGATCACGCGATCGATTTCGTTCCACTCAAATCAGTTCCCTTCCTCAAGGCTAAGCACTCTATTACACGCACTACCCACACCACGATCAGGATACACTCCGAGATAAACGCATCAGTCTGATGCGTTTATCGGCGCCTAGTCGTGACATCTCGGGCGCCCACGATACTATTGGGCATGTATGATAGCAGCAGCAGTAGGTAGATTTAATTAGGTATTAATTAGCTATTCAATTGAAGGCATTGTATCGTTAAAATTGTATTTGGGTTTTTAAACACTTTTCACTTCTTTCCAAGTGGCATTGACTTGTCGGGAGGAACATCATCCCAGTGTAGGGGGGAAATGCACATGGTCAACTACATGTGTAACACATATAGTCATTTACATGGCTCATGTTACCAACACATGATGTGTTGGTGAGAATATGGAAATTCTGAGAGGAAATTCTTGTTGCTTTCTCAACATCTCCTCCCGAATTTCTATATAAACTTCTATAATTAGTGACGAAACTCCCGAGATCATCCGAGGAAAAGGTAACATATATTCCCCAACCCGGACCGATTCCTACGCAGTATAGGTGCCGAACAGTCGATGCACTTAGTCGTATGACTTTCCACCCATCCCTCCGACTCCTCATCTTCAGCCGAATGCTGTGCCTTCACCGCCTTATCAAATTCCTCAAGCTGACCGCCTGAACAGCAGCGTTGAGGAAATGCAAGTGAGAGCAAGATAGCAAGATTTACCAATACTCACATTTAGCAGGTTCATGAGGGTCTTTCAAACAAGAGAAACAAAACTCGTGACCACAGGAGCAACGAACTGTCGTTGCGGCCGAGTTAACCGGTTCTAATTTAACACTCCTGCCGCATCCTGGCGCTGGACACCATCGAACCTGATTTAAACTCCACATCGATCGGTCAATGCATAATCGTTCGAGCGAAAAAATCCGAATTCGGGTAAAACGTTTTAATGACTTACATCTTTCGACACATCAACGTAATTCTGAGCTCTTATTTTTTCGCACTGCAGAGCCGTATGCTCATCCACAAGTAACTTGACGACCTGATCAAGCTAAATACTAACAGCGTGGGGGGGGAAAATATCCACATGGTCAACTACATGTTTTAGTGACAATATGAGAATTTTGAGCAAACTCAGGAGAATTCTTGTTGGTTTCTATACACTTTTATAATCAGTGAGGAAACTCCTGTGATCAGCTGAGGACATTAACTAGCTTAATCTTGCTATCTTGCATTTCCTCAACGCTCCCTACCTGATCGGGGATCCCTACTCGGCATCCTTCCGATGGACAAACCAACAACCTGGCATCACCCTCCTCAATGCGGACCTGGGCGGAAATATCCAACACGCTACCACAGTCTAGGAGTATATTAGTTCATTAATATTCATACACTTTTTACCACATAAATATATTTTATTTATATTTCATAGCATATGTTCATTCTGTTGATATTAGACTATGTTTGTTTTCCTCAACTGATTTCGTAACTTTCCTACTACATTATGAAAGTCCACAAACCATTTATGGTAGAGATATACAAAAACCAACGATAATTTCCCCAAAAATTTCCATATTTTAACCATGTGCATATATTCCCCCACCGCACTATGAATGATTCCTTCAAAGATACCCCACCTTAATGTGGCACGCCAGACACTGGTCACACACTGGGTGCTTGCACGGCAGCAATCTATAGCATTTTGCATTTTCCTCAGTCAAATCATCGAAGCACACCGGGCAACGTCGCTGTAGAGGAGGAGGAGGATGAGGAGAGGAGGAAGGCGATGAACCTTAACGTGGGTATGGGTGTTACGAACATCAGAAAATGACATATCACCAACACAGACGAGGAGCACATTGATTCTATTCTCACTAATAGTGTTTCTTATACGATAGACAACTATGATAGTGTTCCTCCCGCCTATGAAAGACATCGAAAAGTCTATTGATTCCATCATAAGCTTGGGAAAGGCACCCGTCGTCCCGAATCGACCTCAACTATAAAGATCGCCTGGTAGGAATCTCTCCTCCCCCGACAGATTCACTCGCCACTCGAATTCTTCTCAGAACTTTTGGCGAGGCCGCGGACATAAGCCGAGGACTTTCCCGTATGCCGAAACAACGATCGATTACATGAGTTAATCAAGAGACGACTCCACCCAGGCTTACTAGATATGCTTCCTTCCTTCCCCTCCGATTCCCCTCGCCTCATCCCCGGCCCGGTCGGAGACACGTCTGAACGATAACAAGTGCTTCAAATGCGTTGCTCTCGATTTCATTCATGACCCCTTAAAATGATATAATGCATAAAGTGATAAACTCGATCTTCCCAAAGGAAAATTAGGCTCACATCGGACCTATTTTGTATCTTACCATCCCTACCTTTAGATACTTTCCCTTCCCTCCCCCTCGCCTCCTCCACCAGATACTTCGGTATCTTACTCACCCCAGCATCTCGTAGAGCTTGAATCGGATCCGCCTCAAACCTGAAATAATTTCGTGGCGCGTGACGCTGACAACGAACGACCTACGCTTCAATCGCTCCATTGAGCTCAAACCGGTGGTACTTCAACAGATTGTCAGCATCAGCGCTACTCAAGCCACAGTAGAGTGATAACTGCAAGGCGATGAGATGTGCTAATGTGGAGAAGCGTGCGCGTCACCATCCAATAGAAATCAATATCGACGTGGATTGCGATATTTTTACGGTAAATTACTGAGAATTGAGGTAGAGCATTAAACCTGTTGCATCAACAATCTATAAGCTACAAAAGCCCGACCAAAAATCCTCATCACACAGACAAGCTCCTCCTTACCTCAGCGGTCATCCTTTGCATTTCCAAGATCCTCTCATCGTCATTCTCCTGTACCACCGCTGCTGTTCCCATAGACCAAGGGCCCAGATAAGTTATCTTCTCTGAAGAAATAACCATGATGTGGTATTAAATTCCCATGAACGACCGACCTTTAGATTTTCCCGCTAGCCGCAGGTCCTCTCGTTGTTGGTGAAGGGCATCTTCCACCCGATCAAACCTCTCCCGTTTTCCCTCTAGACCTGTGAGGTTCGTCCAAGATAGTAACCGTAACTGCAACAACGCTGGAGTGCGATCATTCACATTTTCAAATTTGTCTCGACGATAGCACGGTTTTAAGCGTCTTTTTTTCCGGAAAAAGCGTCAAAAAAGCGCAAGATTCCGGCAATTTTTCCGGAATTCTCAATTTCGATGGAGTTTAACCCGTGATTTCAAAAACCTATTCCACGACTACTGCATACCACCGCGAATATCGTGTTTTTCACCGAGTTTCCCGCCACTTCGCGTAAAACGCGTAAAACTCCAATAAGTCGCTCGGTAAATTTGCACGGCTCAGGCTCACTCGCCCTCGTATGTCAGTAACCATCGCAGATGTGACAATTGCAATTCACCACACGAAATGTCTTCACTTCAACTACACGCTATGGCAGTTTCAGCTCCGAACCGCGAACACAAGTACGCTCAATCACGAACCAATCGACTCACACTGCTGAGACTAGGCGCCTCCACTGCGAGATCCACCGGGGTCTTCCCATCGATATTCCGACAGCCCTGACCGCGGCCATCAGGCAACCGTCTTAGTATCGCTCGAAGCGTCTCTGGTAAAGCACAAGTACAGCAGAGATGCAAAGGCGTGTTCAGGGAGGAATCAACCACCTGGAAAAGAATTTTATCAAAAGACGGTACCCCTCCAACCGCCGCTCACCAAGAGGTCATCGTCCTCTATAAAGCCAGTGGTGAGTAAATACATTAAAATACCCGCCTTGTGGGAATCGAACCCGGGACTTCCGCATAGACAGTGTATAGGAAGGGAGAACCTCTCCTCTCTGACCCAGGAAGCCAAGATAATAAACACGATACACGATATCCCCGCACCGCGACGATTTCACTCAACAAATAATTTCCACCAACCACCAATCGATTCCACTTAATCTAACTACTTGAGCAGCAACCAGGGAATCATCCAGGAACCCATAGTGCTGTCAGGGGGAAATTCATTTGGAATTTTGCACATTTCTAGGAGCACATTCTCCAATCAGTTTCTGATGAAAATTTCGTCAAATTAAAAACATTATCAGACCCTGCGCAAGGTTATTCCTCAAATGTCCGAGACCATCACAAGCAGCAATCTCGCGTTAAGACACAACTAAACCAACTAAACTTTCCTCCACCAAAACATACCCGTGGATCAGGTCGTGCTCATCATATACAAAATCCTTAGCATTCGCCCCCATGCTTATCCATCGTTGACTGCTCTTCTTCACCCATGGAGTGAACACTCTATACCACTTGGCTGGCTTCGTGAAGGCTCGAGGCCGGACCTGAAATATTCAGCATCTCCCCCACTCACTGTATCATACATTATGAAAATCAAAGTCGTTTCTCTCTCTTAGTCGCCTCCCCTGGCGTTCTATTTCGAGTTTGATTCTCCCCCTCAACCCCTACCTCCACACAGGCCTGAACCTCATCCATGTCCCCTTTCTCGAGAGCGTATTTGAGCCGCAACTGGAGATCGTACCGAACAGCGTCTTCACTGACTGACTCTTTATGCCAAGGCGCGCGCGGCGACAGGAACCTCAGCGACATTCTCAACTACTACAAAATTTAACTTCGAAAAATCCCATCTAGAGCGATCCAGAAGGCACCCGAAACCGCCAGCGCGAATGGCAACTCAACCCTGAGACTGACAACAACACGTGTTCATGCATCGGCCGATCGAGCGATGACAGGTAGTTGGTAAGGGGCTGTAAACTTCTCGATAAGATGCAGCACAGGTTCGACTCCAGCAGCCTCCAGGGCACTGAGAAAAAAGAGCATACGATCGATATCGCTAAAGTCAGCAGAAAACCTAAAATATTTCTGACCAAGGGAGATACGGCATGCTCCGTCGAGGGTCGAAGACAGCGACATACCCGAGAGCTCACCTGAGGACATCTCCACAGCGATCATCACCACTCCAATGTCTGGGGTCGCCAACAGCTAGAAGGATCCTCCGCTCAGAGGGTGTTGTCAAGATAGAAGCCTAAAAAAATACCCTCACCATGAATCGAACCCGAGTCGCTACCTCCTTCAACGTGCATCCTAACCTCTCGAGTAAACGATCAACTAAATCCCCAACCGTCTCATCTTCGTCACACTTAACATCATACCTCCTCCAACTACCCTCTATCTGCACTGCTATCCGAAGCCTCATCGTCCTAGCCAAATATAACTCCTTCAGTTCCTCATCATCATCACCAACAATCATCACCTCCCAGTCGTCGATACATCCACTACCGCAGTCCCCTCAGCCTCACCCCTCCCTGCTCCCTCCCTCTCAGCCGCATCCGCTGCCATACCACGCTTCAATAACTTTCCCCTACCAACAAAATCGACAGGTGGTGGGATCGAACCCGACACCTCCCGGTTCTCACCTGTCCCTCACTCGAGCACGGTAATCCCTCTCGACTTTCTCCCAATACTTTATACCACTCCTCCGATGATACCGTTGCCACCTCTGCACATCCTCAAGACACTTATTGCCCTGCTTGCCTGAAACCAAGTCAATACCACTCCATCGCCACTTCCTCACCACAACACGACGCACGTGAGTCGATGCTCTACTTGAATTCACCACCCCTGTACATATAACTTCCAACCAACCTTTGCACTTTTTGAGGACTTCCCGGACGACTCAACAGAATTCACCAAAACATCATCGCAAATTCTCTAAACTTTTGCGTCCAAAAATAAGGAGAACCGCGCTCCTAAAATTTCTTCCAGGGTAACAGCGCTTCCCTGCTGGCGTAACTGAGGATCAGAAATGCTCTCAGACCCACCCACTTCTCCCCTGCGGTCTTTTCCAAAACGACTTCCCCTCGCCGCCATCACCCGCGATGAAGTCAGGCATTGAACAATCATACGTCCTATCCGGCGCTATAGCCAACTCGGCAAAGCGTATGCTCTTCAGCTCTTCTCGAGAACCTTGAAGCAAGAGGTCCCAGGTTCGATCCGCGCACCTCGCATTTTACCAATTGATTCTTTCGCCATTTTCTTATCAAAGTAGTCCAAGGTCAGAGGTTGGGTACACCAAGGTGTTGGTCTAGTCTTCTCCCCCGCACCCTTCCCTTCCTCATCCCTCGATCGATCAGCAGCAACCTTCCCTACACCTTCTCCTAGTCGGCCGATGTTGGGATCGAACAAACCGCCATAGTTGCCTTTGGTAGAGTACGCGAACTCTGAGTAACAATACGTATTGCTGCAATACCAATAAGTATGAATAGTGGGGAGTGTGGTATTGCTGCAATACCACACTTCCCAGTGATCATCTCCCATATAAAGTACCGATTCCTCCACATCTCCTACCATAACTACACCAAATACAATACATCAAAATTTCAATGCAAATTCCAAGTGGCCACTTCCCCAATAATAACTCCACCTTTCAAAAACGGCTTAGCCCGTCTCCCTTCCTGCGGTCCACAAGCTCTCCCACTGTCGTTATCCAACGGCTCCGATTTCACCTACCCACCACCGCACAGCGAATGATATTCCTCTACAGCCACCGTCTATTCCGACTCACTCGTGCATCGTCTCCTATAACCAAACCGGGCGCGTCTGTGTAGGTCCAAGGGGGACGGTTATGCTGAAAATTCAAACCATGAGCAATTCATGAAATCTCAACAACAGTAGTGAATCAACTCAGCGGTGGTCATAAGTAAATTTTTATGGCATTTACTGTATACTATACAGCCTCATTAGCTCATACAAAAACTAACCTCAACGTATATACGAACATCCCCCATTTAACGTCAAGTGGCGCAATACTATATGAAAAACCCGATATTCGCGCTATACAGCAGTCGTGATTCACGACTCGTGAAATATATTTTTCACTAGCGTTTTTCATATGGCGAGTGAAACTCCACTGGTGATACGCACATATAAATGGCATACACGATAACCCTGTACCATCACAATATCAATCGATTAAAAATGACATATCTTTTATAATTATGGAG